>NC_043006.1:6472258-6512258 GCF_006345805.1 Octopus sinensis | reverse complement strand
ATATATATATCCATGTCCTTTAGATTTCTAATTGATGGATGGAAGCACTCCGTCGGTTACGACGACGAGGGTTCCGGTTGATCCGAATCAACGGAACAGCCTGCTCGTGAAATTAACGTGTAAGTGGCTGAGCACTCCACAGACACGTGTACCCTTAACGTAATTCTCGGGGATATTCAGCGTGACACAGGGAGTGACAAGGCCGGCCCTTTGAAATACAGGTACAACAGAAACAGGAAGTAAGAGTGAGAGAAAGTTGTGGTGAAAGAGTACAGCAGGGATCACCGCCATCCCCTGCCGGAGCCTCGTGGAGCTTTAGGTGTTTTCGCTCAATAAACACTCACAACGCCCGGTCTGGGAATCGAAACCGCGATCCTATGACCGCGAGTCCGCTGCCCTAACCACTGGGCCACTGCGCCTCCAGATTTCTAACTAGTATATTGTGTAATTTAAGTGGTTTTCATCAATATAGGGAGGGTGGTAATATCAAGTATTATAGTTTCTGAATAAAACTGTAACGTGCGCATAGGATGTCACGTCAGTAAGCTTTTGTTGCGCGTTAGAACAGTTAAGGTGTTTACCATGTTTTGGTAGAAGTAATTGTAGCAGTTGTGAGTGCTTATAATCTCAGACGTTCAGTGATTTTCAGCCTGTGAATCTGCGTGTCTTTCAATGTTGTGTTTCTTTAGACTTCTATATAAATGTTGGGTGTGTGAAGTGTTTCACGTCGAGACAGCTTTCTAAAGTACGTGTTGAGAAACGTTCAATGAGAGATAAGCCGAGGATATTAGAGTATTTAACGTCGTCATTGTAACAAGGTATGTAATATGGTCATGATAGCTGCCTCTTCATTAGCTTTTCCTTGATATTTCCTCGCCCAGTTATTTAATTATTTCTGTCGTGCATGATGTCAGTCTATTGTTTTCGAAGTTTCTCCCTGGTTTTCAACTGCGAGTTATATCTTATGTCTAAATGGCGTTGTGTTGTATTTCATGCTTTGTTTGAATGGATATATTTCAGAATTTGGTTTTACCAACTTCCTGGAATATGTCCTGAAGTGTCGATTATGCTATATTGAATTCTGAAAAAAGAAAAAACCCAATACTTTCGCTTGCTTGAATTGGTTAACAGCTCTGCAATTTTTTTCAAATTTCGTTACATATTTTCATCAGGAAAATGTGTATGGGTGTTCTCAATTATAATAATTGCAAGGGGAAATGATTGGTTGCTCACCAAGACATATATCCTCTATGTATTCGTAGAGTAGCAGAGTTCTGGACTACTTTAGTGGGTATTTACATATCGTGAAAACATTTAGCAACTTTAAAGAGAATTAGGAGCGTATTCATTGCGAATTGTCTTCCACTTGGAAATAAGTTCACGTTAAACATTCCAATCTACAAGGTATATTTTAGATCTGGATTATGATAACTTGAGAATGATACATTTTAAAAAGATATTAAAATATGTAGGTGTAAAACAGTTTTAAATTGTTACGTTTATATATTTGTTTTGCAAGGTTTTTTGGTGTGAAATCTTGTGTTCAAACAGATATTGTTGTATTTAGGAATGGTCATTTTGCTAGTTTAGCCAGTAAAAACACACGCACTATATATTTGGTCTTACTTTGCTTCAAAATGGCTGACCGTTAGTAAGGAGAGACACACAAATAAGAAAGAAGAAAGCAAAGGGCCACTGATGAGGTCACAGGAGTGTGACGAAAGAACTCTGGCCGAAAGAAGATTAAGATTAATGTAAAAAATAAATAACACTGAAGCAAAGTAAAACCAAATATATAGTGCGTGTATTTTTACTGGCTAAACTGGCAAAATGACCATTCCTAAATAAAACAATAGTTTTAAATTGAACATCACTAAACGATAAATAGGCATAGCTGAACACAATTACATACTCGTGTTAAATAATTTTTTAATCTAGCGTACGTTCTCATTTAAATTATTATTGTATACAATCGGAACGAATCGAGACGATAAGTGTTCACAAGTGTCTTTTATGTATAGACAGCCATGTAATAGAATCTGGGGCATTTTCTATCAATTAAGAATGTTATCTACAACGATTAGTATTGCAAAGTACGTCAGGATATTCTTTCAACTGGAAGTGGGAGATAAATGAAAGGGTGTATTTGAAATGTTTTGTGATTACTCACAGGGAATCGACTACAATGTATCAAAGAAAAGAAAAACCCGTTTTTAGCAACATGTAAGTCGTCGTTGTGAGCTTTTCTAAGAAAATCGATAAATTAAAAATAAGGTGAAATTTATCTGTTTCAAGAACGAGTTTTTATTATGTAACTATGAATGTTTTATTGTTGTTTAATAGTTCTGTGTGTTTCTTGTGTCTATTTAATCAACTTCCACAACCGAAAACTGTTGCTAAAAGGAAATAAATCCAATTTGATAGTAATAAAAACTACATTAACATGAACACTACAGTGTTTAGTTCAAATTAAATGCCCTCGTAGAGGAGAAGGAATAATAGTTTATTTTGTACCTGACTGCTGTAGAAATGCAATTTATTTCCACTTGAGATTTTAGAGACTTGTTTTATCATTTTTATTTCATTGCAATTCAAGGGTTGATTGTATTATTTCGAGTGTATGAGTATGTTTAATCATCGCACACCCTACAATAGGAAACTCATTTGTTATGCAGTTTGATTAAAAAGAAGAAACATTAAATAAATGACATGAGTGTGACACATATAGAACATTGTTGATCATTTGTTTTTCTTTACATAAAAACAAGCCAGAAACATTTGAGTGAGCCTCAAAGCAAAAGATAAGCGCTCAGTAAATGTAAACATTTTGCGGTTTCAAATTTCCTAGCTGATTCCTGTCAATTGTATAATAGAAGCCGTTAAATGATTAATCTTCACAGCAGAGTTCTTGAATTCGCTTGTCACAGTCCATTCTTTGTGAGCTTGAAAATATTGCCATCACACACACGCAATTACACAGACACACACACATAGATAAACACACACACACACACACACACACACACACGTACATATATAATGTTGAGAAGTAAACCAAGAACTATTATTCAGTAGTCTTATTTTGTTAACGTGCTTTCACAGTACTACCGAGCACAGCTCAGTGTGCCTTGGGAAGGTGCTGTCGTTTGTTGTGATGTACTTATTTTTACTATAATCGAAAGTGCTTTACGTTGCGCGGTGCCTAGTACTGCTACTTTCTGTGTTATTATTTTCATATACAGTCAACAGATTACACTTTTCGAAAACAAAAGAATCTTAACGTCGGGTTATAAAATATAAGAAAATAAGAAGTTTGTTTTAAAAGTAATTTCATTAAAAGATGATATAAGTGTTATCTTAAGATGACAGTAACAGATGTTTGCTATTATGTACATTTAAAAGTACTTTTGATAATGTTTATCATTATTATTATTATTATTATTATATTATTATTATTATTATTATTATTATTATTATTGTTGTTATTATTATTATTATTATTATATTATTGAGTGAGAGAACAGTTCATGCCATCAAAGTGACACTGGGGTAAAATATACGAAGCCCAATATACCCATCATGACTACCCGTCTGATAAGGGTACACCAGGCACATGCATCACAACCATATGTGCGCGACATGGTGATCTCATATCAAGATAAACAGCACATGACCTTGCAGGTGGGGCCCAGTTAGAATTTTCTTCAGGTTGAGTAGCCCATCCCGCTCAAAAGGTCCCTGAATAAGGGTTGTTTAAAGATGTTGAAAGAACCACCCATGTTTCCAGAGGTGAATTATTCAAACCCCAAAGAATCCCTCTCAACACATGGCTATGATGCTCCCCCACTACTTCTGCTCGTGATCAGAGATGCACATATCGTCAGCCACTAAGGGACATGCTCAACTGGTTAAGGTCAAACGACTGACAAGCAAATCTGTGGTATTGAGCAGAATATTTGCTGTAGCCCATCTTTTATACCAAGACAAAACAATGTACATAATAACAATTCCAATCAGTTAAGATCAGAAGCCATGAGAGCCACTGCCTGGTACTGCATCAGGGCATTTATTATTATTATTATTATTATTATTAATATTATTATTATTATTATTATTATTATTATTATTATTATTATTATTATTATTATTATTATTATCATCATCATCATCATTATTATTATTATTATATTATTATTATTATTATTATTATTATTATATTATTATCATCATCATTATTATCATTATTATTGTTAATATCATTATTATTACTTGTACTCGCTTTCAATTTTGTTTCCATATTTCGTCAAGTTTCCTCCCGGCATCTAGGGCGAAGAAACCCACTGTATTCGTTGATAAGCCATTAAAAGACAAACACCAGATTGTTTCTTTGCAAGATCAATGTTATGAAAAGAAATTGTTTCCAAGGATGGTAATCGATTTCACAGCGAGAATTCTCTTCTCAATACGTAAGACGTGTCAGCTAAAGCAATTTTGGGGGTAATGTTTACAGCTATGGTAAGCAAGAGAACTTTCTCTAATAATTGTCTGACTCTTCTTTATATCCTTCCTAGTGTCACTACGATAACTGGTATTTTAAACGCTTTAAGATGCTAAATTTCAATTTCTGTGAGCAAATCTTTATAATTTCTGATCTTGTGAGACACTTGCCACAATTTTATGCACACAAGAGATACTCATATCAATCAATAAACATTATATTACTTAGGTCTTTCACAACAATATCCAGTTTATAAGCTTTAATGTTTGTATGTACAAGGAAGTCCCAAAAATTGGTTACGATTTCTTCTTCAGTTACAGCCTCAAGGCTGTCAATAATTATGATTTTATGATGCCGAAATATTTAAACAGTATATGTGTTGGCCATCTCTGTCATGTGTTGATTTATACCCTACTGGCGCTAAAACTTTACATCCAAAGATTAAATGATCCACTTGTTTATTCTCATTCATCAAAAGTTGGCAATTTGAATCTATTTTCACTTTTCATTGGCCTGGTAATTGCTGGTAAATATGATTTGGTATTGAGCAGCAAAGATGAATCCCTCAGTCTCTACCGCTAGCCCAGATCCTCATGGACACCGATAGTTGTGTTTCAATTTAGCATCACCTTGTTTGATAGCGGCAACATATTTGCCATGCATGGGTTTCTGCACTCTCCAGGAAGCCAATTATTCATGCACGATTTTCATCGCTAGTAATATTATTTTCTTTTTAAAATATGAAAGGCCATGTTTCTATATTGAGGCTGGGTAACATCCATGAAATTATTGGCAAATATTTTGCTTTCATTCAAGATAGAATGAAACTTCTTACACCTCTTGTGACTTTCAACGTGATTGAGTGTCAAATCGTCAGATGCTTCGAGATATTATGTCAGTGAAACTGTTGTAGTTTTGTAAGAAAGTTCAAACAAGTTGAATTACGCCTCAATCTCCTTTGAGCTCTCATGTCTGGCTTTGGGTGTTGCATCTGATTACAAGTCAGTTACTTACGAATTTTTCTCTATTTACCTTTTGTTTCCCTGATATTCCATTCAACAAATTGAAGCTATAAGTAACGACTAAAACTGCACAGGAATTTATGGCAAACACCTTGTTGCATGCATTTTGCTCAGATTTCCCACAACACTCCTCCCAGCCTTCTCTATCATACATTCATACTAAATTCATTCCTAATTATCAATAGGGGGGATAAAGGGTCTTCATTTGCTAAAAGG
Organism: Octopus sinensis; assembly: GCF_006345805.1. Lineage (NCBI taxonomy): Eukaryota > Metazoa > Mollusca > Cephalopoda > Octopoda > Octopodidae > Octopus > Octopus sinensis. The sequence continues at coordinate 6,506,522 of NC_043006.1, read as the reverse complement.
TATTTTGTTTGTTCTTGTTCAAGTCCTTTTTACAGAGGTTACAACATCTGACTCAACTGAATTGGAGTTTATCAATTTCGCTTTCTCGAAAGCAGCATTGGCACAATTTTGAAGACCAAATTTTCTTCTTCTTCTTCTTCTCTTCTTCTTCTTCTTCTTCTTCTTCTTCTTCTTCTTCTTCTTCTTCTTCCTCTTCTTCTTCTTCTTCTTCTTCATCATCATCATAATAATAATAATAATAATAATAATAATAATAATAATAAAAACAACAACAACAACAACGACGACGACGACGACGATGACGATGATGATGATGATGATGATGATGATGATGATGATGATAAACGTCTCTTGAAATCAAAACTCAATGGTGCACTCATTCTGAAATGGACACAAGCGGAGATTAACCGACTTGATCACCATACCCGAAAGACAATGACAATCTATGTTGCCCTCCACACTAAGGCGAATATACACAGGCTCTACATGAAGAGGGTTAAAGGTGGATGTGGGTTGATTAGCGTAGGTGAGTGCATCAACAGTGAAAGAAGAAACATGGCAGAATATTTGGTAAATAGGAAAGAAGAACTACTCTAGTATACTGCTAATGCAGAAGTATTTAACAAAAATGGACTTGAGAGTGCTCATGAATTCCGATCAAGTACAGCCAACGGAAGAGAAGAAACCCTACTCTGCATGAAATTACATGGTCAATTCTACCGTGAAACCAACAACTTTAAAGACCAGGAAGCATCATGGGGTTTGCTCACAAGGGTGACCTGACAAAGAATACCGAAAGCCTAATAATCGCTGCCCCAGACATTGAATAGCAACTCAGGGAAAAAATAATATATACCACACAAGTGCAACGGACCACAGCAGAATGTGTGGGAAGAGCGTCGAAAACGTGACTCATATTGTTAGTGCTTGTGAAAGCCTTGTACAGAAAGAGTACAAGCGTAGACACAACAAGGTATCCCCAAACCTTCACTGACTACTATGAGGTATGAATGGATATGAGGTTACGGGTGCTTGGTACCAACATACACCGCAAAAGGAAATGGACGAAAAGGGGAATTCAAAATTCCTATGGGACTTTGACTTCCAGACACACAAGATATTAGAGCACCGAAGACTGGGTATAGTAACCATTAAGAGGAACAAACAAGAGTGCCAAAAATTGACAAGACAGTGACAGATGATCAACGTATCATCAAGAAAGAAAGAGAAAAAGTTGATAAATATGAAGACTTAAGAATTGAGATGGTTAAGAGGTAGCAGCATAAAGATTATCCCTATTGTCATTGGCATTGCGTTCAATAAGACCCAATCTGAAAACTTTAGAAATACCCCACAATTTAGGTGTATTGCAAAAGTTAGCATTACTTGGAACTACACGCATATTGCGTAAAGTACTGTCTGAGGTCGTTGTTGTGACTTGACAAAAAGCACAAACTCGCTAGATACAATATCTTCAAGCAACAACCTCTCGATATTGTATACTGTGCGACGTCTATAATAATAACGTTAATTCTGGACGACAAAATGTTTTAAAGAAATAAGACCCGGCAGAGAGTTACAAATACCTTGCAGTTTTGTAGGTGATCAAATAATACATTCAATGATGAGTGTAAAGTTCAGAACAGAATATTATCACAGGGTAAGGGAAATACTAAAGACAGAGCTGAACGTAAGAAACGGGATCACAGCGATCAATTACTGAGATCTGTAATCTTGACTGAAAAATGCAAAAATTGTAGACAATGCATAGAATGCATCACAATAAGTCATATACAGAACGACTTTACTTGCCAAGAAAAGAGGATGGCCGTGGACTTTTACAACTAGAATTAACAATGAAGGTTTCCACAATTCGCTTAAACACTTGCCGGAAAAACTCTGATGACTAGATGCTAAAATTTGCCTTAAAGCACGAAAACAAGAAAAAGTAATACTTAGGACAAAACAGGTAAACTGATACCTAAGTGAATTCCAAGTATAACAAATCCCAGAATTAGTTGTATCGGAAGCAAACACAGAAAAGGTAAACGGATGAAGACCCTTGCTAAAACTGCTGCTTTAGTTATCCTTACTGGTAAATGACAAGAAAACCGATCGTATTTTACAATACAATGTGACCCTCTAATCGATGCTCGGAAATCAGATGTTGATGTAGTTAGAGGGAAAGAGGAAACCAAGATTATAGATATTGCAATACCTGGGGATGCATGTATAGGTGACAGAGATTTAGAAAATATTGAAAAGTACAGACTACTAAAAGACGAAATTTCAAGAATGTGGACCATGAGGTGAGTGGAGTTGTAGGGCCACTCGGAACACTAACAACCGATTTCGAGTAATATGTCAGAGAAATCAGAATTGATTTGAGTTCAGGGTTGCTTCGTCGCCCTGCACGCATCATGACATGTTAGGCTAACTTCTGTACCAGTAGGATTTATCTGGAAAGAGTAAGTCTCACCGGTAACACTGCCAGGCGGGTGATGTCTGGAAGTTACTCATCGGTTGAAAGTTCTCCGTAACGCAGTTTTTTAGTTGATGATCTTTAACACCTAGGGTTTCTTCAAGAGCTCCGTCGCACTTTCCGACCATTAATCGTCTATAGAACGCTAAAGTGGACTTTCAACCTATCGCAGTGTCCACCTGGCTGAGAGCTGAGACCGTTTGATGGCACTTTATTTTACAAATGCTTTCTCTTGGTTCTTGATTCATTCAAGACTGAAACTCCTTCAAGGAGACCAGCAGACTGGGAAAGCGCGCATCTGGCGAACGGCGACTACAACTCTTAATCGTCAAGGAAGCGCTGGAAATTTTGTTGCCTCAAGGCTTGTCATTATACCTATTTCTTTATTACCCACAAGGGGCTAAACACAGAGGGGACAAACAAGGACAGACATAGGTATTAAGTCGATTACACCGACCCCAGTTAGTAACTGGTACTTAATTTATCGACCCCGAAAGGATGAAAGGCAAAGTCGACCTGGGCGGAATTTGAACTCAGAACATAGCGGCAGACAAAATACGGCTATGCATTTCGCCCGGCGTGCTAACAATTCTGCCCAGCCACAGCATACCCAGATCACCATGTAGCGGGTGCTCAACGCAGATGGACCGCCTGACAATATTTATTCCTCTGCAGACAATGCAAGACGGTTAGGAAATATTAGATGACGGATGCGATGTACATATTAGCCACACATTTTACTCCTCAGCATCTGGTAAGCAACTTCAATGCCATATACTTAATCCTTATTCTAATATTTGGAATAGAATGGCTTTAAAGACAAAGAATTCTAGCCGGCATAAAGTGATTTCATCCTTGTTATGATATTACTTAAGCTCCACAAAACCCATAGATAACATTTTACCTTTATTTTCTTTTATTTTTATCATAATTCTGCAAATGCAGTTAATTTTATTAAGCTAGTGTAGCATTTTCTGCACTATCAATGTGCTGTTATTGTGCTTGACATATTGTGTCAATCATTTTGTTGAATTCATTCCTCCACGAACTGAATTCTTCCGCCTCTATTAGTGACGTAAGTGGAATGAATTCGAATCTATGCGTCAAGGCACCTAACTAGGACGCATAGAAAATAGCTAATATTCGATATTATTTTCCTTACACATATTAATTTTAACACATTTTTATTAAGTACTCTAGCATTGCATATTATATAAACGATAACTAGCTATTCACCATATAAGTCGATTATTAGTCTTGTATGTACTAATGATTTCTCGAACTATATTTTAGTGTATTTAGTTATATTCCAGTGGGGGGTTGAGTCGTACAGCCACTGGTATTTACTTTGTCTTTTGTTTCCTCGAATGTCATTAAAATAAAACGCCTAATATCTACAAACACAAACACCAAATATTTGACAAGTCACTAGCGGAGGTTACCAAGATTATTATTTACTTTCATAAACAACTGGGAAAATGTGATATATCTCAAACATTTAATTCAGGTAAAGTTTATTCCTTTCACTAAATCATTAACCACCATTATTGCCCTTCCAAAAAAAAAGACCAAACAATCAACAGAACGAGATTATTTTTATGCACTATAACACGTGTTTTATAGAAATATTGCTTATTAAAATATTATCGCGATTTAAATGCATTTGACTTTAATCTATTTGCTATTCACTTGTATAAGTTTTAGAGTTTTGTATTATTTACTTCCAAAAGATCTATACATTTTTTTTGTGTTAGATTGTATTTTATGAGAGTTTTAAATATAGATTAAGTGTCAAAGAGTGAATCCTGCAGGAAATTAAAATGGTATCGTATATCACGACGTTAATTAGAAACTCGAAAAGTCTGAATATATTCCAATGGGTACAACTATTTAAAAATTAATTTTCATCGACGCTCGTATACTAGAAATTCTCATTAACTGCGAAGATAAGAGCAAATATTTACTGGTTTATTTCTTTACATTTCTGTGACCTGATTAATGTATTCACAAACTTCTTTCATTTTTTTTACATTTTGTTTCTGATTCCTATAACTTGCACTCTCTAGTCTGTGCAATCATGCTGTGAATAACCCTGTTATGTTACTTAAAAAATATAGATAATGTTTATGTTCAAATATTTTCTATTCAAGTGTACTAATTCACACCCATAGACTTGAAACGTACTTAAAATGAAATTTCGAAAACCACTTTAACTATGTTTCCGTGAGCTTTCAGAAGATAATAATGTCATTCCATTCAATTTGGTCTATGTTTATATGTGCTGGGGGTTAGCAAGTGTAAAAATTAGTATGTTGGTGGTGCTGCTGAGAGAGAACACGTTTTATAAAAACTAATGGAAAAATATTAAGGAAATAGATTTTTTCAAATTTATATTCGAGTATTAATATTAATACATTATTATTGATTTTTCTTTTTGTGGGAGAAACAGATACCATAGCAAATGTTAGAATACTTTACAGTGTAAAGTGACAAACTCTTGACGGGAATACTTTGCAATGCGCTTTCCATTTAGGATCAGTGCTAATTCCTATAAATACAAATATTAATTTTGTTGATTATGTCGGAAGGTGATTTGAAGTTGCCCATCTCTTCTAAGTGACTAAACATTTACCACATATAAGCTTCTTATGTTGATTACCCCTAACGACTTTAAAATTGGTGTTTGGGTTGGCGTTTGGGTTACAACTCTCCAGATGGAGGAAATTTTAATGTACGTGTGGACTGACGCCCTTCTGGGGTGTGTTTGTAAACGCATCGTTGTTTCCAGAGTAGGCCTAAATTTCTTAATTTTGTGTTGCTATGTTTTGAACTGCCAAACTTAATTACCTGATATACCAATCTTTCATCAGATAGTGTAGAATTGCTTGCTCTGAAGCCAGCTAGCTGCTGAAGTAAGAAATCCTTAGCTTTTTCGTGGTGGGGATCTACCTGGTGGTAGTGACACCAATTTCAAAGCGCTACCACTTCGTTTTTAAACCCCATTGAAAATCATGCGAACTAAGATGTGTGACATCTAGAAGTAGCAGTAAAAGCAACTCTTGTCTTGATCTCTAAATATTGCTATTTTTGTATTTTGTTCTACTTCCGGACAGAAAAAGAACAGGTGAATCTTACACTTGCACTTGTAGCTCCCATCCATGAAATACAAGACTGATTGATGCCTTAGAGCATCCTATTATATAATTCAGGTAGACCCCTCGCTACACATTGCATATATCGTATAAAATACTGAATAAAACATGCCACACAATGTGTATTACACGAAATTGTCAGTTAATAGTTTATAAAACAGTACATAATTCAAATGACCAACACCCAATGAACTAAGAAAAAAGGAATCTATTATTTAAAACTTAGACTAATCTGTATATATTGAAATATAAAGAAAATACTGATATTAGTTTTGATTCGTGAAGGCGCAATGGCCCAGTGGTTAGGGCAGCGGACTCGCGGTCATAGGATCGCGGTTTCGATTCCCAGACCGGGCGTTGTGAGTGTTTATTGAGCGAAAACACCTAAAAGCTCCACGACGCTCCGGCAGGGGATGGTGGTGATCCCTGCTGTACTCTTTCACCACAACTTTCTCTCACTCTTACTTCCTGTTTCTGTTGTACCTGCATTTCAAAGGGCCGGCCTTGTCACTCTCTGTGTCACGCTGAATATCCCCGAGAACTACGTTAAGGGTACACGTGTCTGTGGAGTGCTCAGCCACTTACACGTTAATTTCACGAGCAGGCTGTTCCGTTGATTCGGATCAACCGGAACCCTCGTCGTCGTAACCGACGGAGTGCTTCCACTCCATTAGTTTTGATTAACAATATGACTTCGTGAGAGTTTTCGCGGAGTGGACGCAAAGCGTTGTCATACCAAATAATAGTTAGAAGAAAAAAGCAATCCTGTAACCACAATCCACAGGGATAGATGATATAAAATCTAGTGTTCAACTCGCATGCTATTTTAACTTCTACACAGTTCTGCCACTGATACAAATGAAAAGGATGTATCAGCACCTTGCCTCATATATCTATAGTAACTCATCATATATTTACCACAACACCATGAAGAATTTTGATTAACTGAAATTATCCGTATGTTACAGAAAAAATATTTTTTCTACGAATGTTTACAAAGTGTCTAAAACTTATAAAGCAACCGGTATGATATGGAAATCCATTGATATTCGCTAACACTACATTATGGAAATTAAGGACACAATACATTTAGGAAGTGTATCCTTTTTAGGTGTTGTGACATCGAGCGGAATACATCTCGCTGAGGTGTATTCTATTTCATAGACATATATCTCAAGCGCTCAACAGTTGTTATTAAATGACCCATCAACTACTAACTGCATCTTTATTTTTCCAAAAGACTGGATTAGCTAATAATATTGACTTTAGTGAAGGCGCATGGCTCGGTGGTTAGAGTGACGGACTCACGATCTCGAAGTAGTGAGTTCGATTCTCGGACCGGGCTGTGTGTTCTGTTCTTGAGCAGCATGTTGTTCCTGAGTGAACACGTTGTTACAGATCACTCAGCTGTAGAAATGAGTTTCGATGCCACTGGATAACATCAGTGGCGCGGAGAGGGAAGGCAGGTGTGCATGGGAGACTGCTTGTCTTTCATAAACAATCTTGCTCGGACTTTTGCCTCGGAAGGTAACTTCATATGTGCAATCCCATGATCGTTCATGACCGAAGGGGGTTTTGTACCCTTTACCCTTTGTTTACTTTACTACATACTTTCTTTTTCAATTTTAAAAATACATGGAGAATTATGTTTTAATTGCAAAGACGATAGAATAATAGAATCACATTGAAGTATTACAGTACATGTAGCAAACATGTAAATATCCATGTTATGTGTATTACCAAAACGCAATCATATTTAGCTCTGCAGTTTCTTAAATATATACTCAGTTTAGGAATATATATAAATATAGGCGCAGGAGTGGCTGTGTGGTAAATAGCTTGCTAACCAACCACATGGTTCCAGGTTCAGTCCCACTGCGTGGCATCTTGGGCAAGTGTTTTCTGCTATAGCCCCGGGCCGACCAATGCCTTGTGAGTGGATTTGGTAGACGGAAACTGAAAGAAGCCTGTCGTATATATGTATATATATATGTATGTGTGTGTTTGTGTGTCTGTGTTTGTCTCCCTAGCATTGCTTAACAACCGATGCTGGTGTGTTTACGTCCCCGTCACTTAGCGGTTCGGCAAAAAAGACCGATAGAATAAGTACTGGGCTTACAAAGAATAAGTCCCGGGTCGATCTGCTCGACTAAAGGCGGTGCTCCAGCATGGCCGCAGTCAAAATGACTGAAACAAGTAAAAGAGTAAAGAGTAAATGCTTCTAAATATGTATCATTGTGTGTTATACCACACTAAACCGAATATATATACCCGAGGAAAACTTATATTATGAAAATGTGTGTGTTCATTTCACTGCTGATTAGAAAGAGGAGGCGCAATGGTCCAGTGGTTAGGGCAGCGGACTCGCGGTCATAGGATCGCGGTTTCGATTCCCACACCGGGCGTTGTGAGTGTTTATTGAGCGAAAATACCTAAAGCTCCACGACGCTCCGGCAGGGGATGGTGGTGATCCCTGCTGTACTCTTTCACCACAACTTTCTTTCACTCTTACTTCCTGTTTCTGTTGTACCTGTATTTCAAAGGGCCGGCCTTGTCACTCTCTGTGTCACGCTGAATATCCCCGAGAACTACGTTAAGGGTACACGTGTCTGTGGAGTGCTCAGCCACTTACACGTTAATTTCACGAGCAGGCTGTTCCGTTGATTCGGATCAACCGGAACCCTCATCGTCGTAACCGACGGAGTGCTTCCGATTAGAAAGAGTAGCTGTAACCCTAATTGCATTGTTTTTACTTTTTAAAACTCAGCTTAAATTTGAAAGCTAATTTTATTAATTCTATCTTACCTGTTTGTTTCATTTAGATTTTTAATACTTCAAGATGGGATTTTTTTTTTTTTGTCATCTGATAGCAAGAATAGTGTGATTTAATCTAAAAGTGTTCAACTTGTGTATTCTATACGTGAGACTCGTCGGCAGACTATTTGTGTGCGACTTAACACTTCCAGTATTGTAGACATAATTAATAGACAAATTCAATAACCGCTGCTTAACAGGAAAATACAAAAATAGAAACACTAATCGGAAAGTAATACAGCGCAATACAGCTGCAGGAGATTAAACATAAACTGGAAAAAAAAATTGTAGCGAGAGTGAGTAATGTAAATACAGTGCAGACAACTTCATGCCTGACACATGGAACATGGAAGCACTCCGTCGGTTACGACGACGAGGGTTCCGGTTGATCCGAATCAACGGAACAGCCTGCTCGTGAAATTAACGTGTAAGTGTGCTGAGCACTCCACAGACACGTGCACCCTTAACGTAGTTCTCGGGGATATTCAGCGTGACACAGAGAGTGACAAGGCCGGCCCTTTGAAATACAGGTACAACAGAAACAGGAAGTAAGAGTGAGAGAAAGTTGTGGTGAAAGAGTACAGCAGGGATCACCAACATCCCCTGCCGGAACCTCGTGGAGCTTTTAGGTGTTTTCGCTCAATAAACACTCACAACGCCCGGTGTGGGAATCGAAACTGCGATCCTATGACCGCGAGTCCGCTGCCCTAACCACTGGGCCATTGCGCCTCCACCCCTTGCCTGACACTATCAAGGGATAGAAATACAGATGAACAGATTAGAAAGGAAATTCAACAAATATTTAAAGAGTAAGTTATACAAATTCAAATACAGAGTTGCAAACAATGGAAAATATCCTAAATATAAAAGCAGAGCGTTATTCACACAAATTAGCACTGCATAGAAATAGTTGCGAATGTCATATAGAAATAATGGCTTAAAACAAGGTGTACTCCATTTAATGTTTAACAACCAGGAATAATAGAGAATGCTTGAAAAACTAAAAATGCATTTGAAAAATAGATTAAAAAGGAGATAATTACTAAGAAAAGATAGATAGCGCAGGAGTGGCTATGTGGTAAGTAGCTTGCTTACCAACCACATGGTTCTGGGTTCAGTCCCACTGCGTGGCATCTTGGGAAAGTGTCTTCTGCTATAGCCTCGGGCCGACCAATGCCTTGTGAGTGGATTTGGTAGACGGAAACTGAAAGAAGCCTGTCGTATATATGTATATATATGTATGTATGTGTATGTATATGTTTGTGTCTGTGTTTGTCCCTCTAGCATTGCTTGACAACCGATGCTGGTGTGTTTGTTTACGTCCCCGTCACTTAGCGGTTCGGCAAAAGTGACCGATAGAATAAGTACTGGGCTTACAAAGAATAAGTCCCGGGGTCGATTTGCTCGACTAAAAAAAGGCAGTGCTCCAGCATGGCCGCAGTCAAATGACTGAAACAAGTAAAAGAGTAAAAGAGAGAAAAGAGTAAGTAAAATATGTGAGAGTTCATTTAGAGAGAAATATCCCAGCCAGAATGGAATTAGGGGTGGAATTAGGGGTGGATATCTCAATTTCCTGTAGGGAAGTGAATTATGAAGTGAAAAACGCGAGGCCAGCATGATTTAAATTAAAAGAAATATTAATTACACGGGATGCTGCCTCTGATGAAGAGGAAATCCTCATCACTGGAGAAGGGATCTCTTCATTGTGGGCCATGGGAGGAGTCTATATGCTTTGGCATTTCTTGATTGATTTTTGAATCATATGTATATATGTGGAGGCGCAATGGCCTAGTGGGTAGGGCAGCGGACTCGCGGTCGCAGGATCGCGGTTTCGATTCCCAGACCGGGCGTTGTGAGTGTTTATTGAGCGAAAACACCTAAAAGCTCCACGAGGCTCCGGCAGGGGGGGGGGGTGATCCTTGCTGTACTCTTTCACCACTCTTTCTCCCACCCTTTCTTCTGTTGGCCTGCTCGCTTAGCCAGCGGGGTGGCGTCATTCGAAGGCTAAAACAATGCGAACGCATTGTGACCAGCGATGTGTAACAACATCTGATGGTCTGGTCGGTCACGTGATCACGTGATGTATATATGTGTATTTGAATGTCTGTGTGTACCCGCATGCAGATATTGCCAGCACATTATTCGACTTCATGCTGATAACAATAAGAGACGCAGGTGTATAAGGTAAATTTTATTCTCACTTAAAAGGGAATGTTCTATCAAAACAAACTTTACTGCGGAAGATACCATAAAATAAACTCCTGTATTGGCTTTTTGGTGCAGCGATATATAGATTGATAGTGCAAGGACGGTTAAAAAGCAAACTCGCTACTCGCAACACAAGCGCCTATTCTGGCACTGCCGATCCCTGGCGAGGAAATAAATCGCAGGTTTCTCTAGCGGTTGAATGCCCATCGTAAAGAAGACCAAAAAAGGTCGAAATTACGTGATCTGTTGGACACGTTGCTGGGGGTAGAGGGAATTTTTCTCCCTTCTAGCGACATGAATAGCAGTGCATTTTGCAATCAAAAGTTAATACGAAAGCTCCTATCAAGGATAATTCGCAATAAATTCTTCCCTAATAGAAAATTCACGTTTATGTGTGTGTGTGTGGGTGGGTGGGTAACTGTACTGTTACCTGTTGGTATTAATACTGTCTCTCCTTATATATATATACCAAAATGTGACCTCGTGCGTACCGTTGGCGATTTTTTTCCCTCTGTCTTCCCTTCTCGGGATCTTTCCTTCTCCTATGTTTCCGACGAAGAGCTCCGTTCGAAACGTTAAACCCTCCTTCTTCCCTTCTTTCCTGAGCGTCCAATAATACTATATTTGTTCCACGTCCTCACGTTGTTGTGTTTTTTTGTGCTTTCTTGTTTGGATTAACTTTATATATATATACATATGTATGTATGTATATATATACGCAGTGTGTTCGTGTGTGTTTAACAAGCTAACTGGCTAATCGTGACACATGTGCATGTTCTGATGCGGGGAATCTACATAATGCTGGGCGGGGGGATGAACCACTGTTGTCTCTAGTAGTCATTTGTCCATCATTTACAAGACCATTCAACGTCGAAATCACGTGATTTGGTGGTCACAGCGCCGGAGGTAGCGTAGGTTTATCTCCCCGCTACCGATATAAACAAAATGTCATTTTAGAACCACAATGTCAATATGAGAGTTTCTCTCATGGGAACTGCCGCTGTAAGGTTTCTTCTAACAGAACATTCAAACTGAAGTGGGGATAAATATTACTTCTCGGTATTATAAGTTGTCCCAAAAGTTCGTAGAAAGTCTTGGAAAATAATGGTTTTTATTTTGAGGAATAATTTTTGTTGTTTTTGTTAGTACTTAGCGAGTAAAAATTCAATTTTCGCAAGTGTTTACGAACTTTTGGGACAACCTAATAATACTGCCTCTATCACTAATGTATATAAGTGGATAAGAATATACTATTAAGGGATACTCGTTCTCAACAACACACCGTGGTGTTTTCTGCTATTGTTTCCTTATCTTAAAAGCTTCCAATCAGTAAGCATTTGCAGAACTGCTATTACTTCATTGATAAGGGACCTCAAAATATTAATCGATCAGTTTTAAGCCCTTTTTCTCATAGCCGCTTACAGGTCAGGTACGTATAATCCAGTTGTAGATTTGGAGGAAATAAAGTGTTTTTCATCCATCCTAACTCTGAGCATTACAAGAATAACACCGCTGATATTTGACCTCTAACATAAAACCAAACCAAAAGTGGACGAACCCCTGATGTTCTGATGTTGATCGATTTTCTTTTAACCAACAGTTCTTCGCCAAGGGATCCAAGCGCTGCAACATCTGTGAAAGAATTGTGTGAACCGCAAGGGTGACTATGTAGACGAAGGAACGTTATCTGATCACATTCTCTGGGAGTATCTTGATCAGTCTATGAACTTTTCAGCCGACCCTCATAAATTAGATATTTTCTGATTGTAAAAATTCAAAGGAAACTAACATTACGGTGGAAAACAGTAGATAACGCATGTAACTTCAGCAAACTTTCAGTTCGCATACTGACATTTAAACATTTTCAAAAGATAGCATTTCGAATGCAATTTATAATCGATTATACAGAAGCCTACCTTGAAATAAATCGACTAGATTTGCGAAATGAGCAAATGCGTGGCAGAATTCTATCCTTAAACTTGTATTTCTTTCACAGAAGCTAGCAATTTGTTGCGAGAAAAAAGAAAAATAACGTTCTCACGCATTGCTAAAGTGCCAGATCGTTCCTGCATACTCAAAAGTTCAGTTCGAAGCAATCACTTCTGTTACATGAAAGGAACTCTGTTCCAAATTGAGAAGATACTTTGAAATGGTATGCACATTTTATTCAAAAGGGTGAGAATACGGGTTCGTCCACTTTTGGTTTGGTTTTATGTTAGAGGTCAAGTATTAGCGGTGTTATTCTTGTAATGCTCAGAGTTAGGATGGATGAAAAACACTTTATTTCCTCCAAATCTACTGCTCAAGACGAAGCCCATAACTATCTCATTGAAAAATGTATTAGAAAGATGGACATAGATCTGGCTCACAATATCAATTGGTTTTGGGACAATATCATAAACATTTCGGTTTCTTAAGAAATAATATGACTTACAGGTTGTTCATTACACAGTCTTATCATCGTTGATATAACAGTTAAATGAAACACTGTTACCTGATTAACTAGCCATAAGGAGTTAAGATGGAACGCGTTCAGAATATTTTCTTTTTTTAAATCTTCTCATCCTCGACTATGACAAACTTCTAAGCTACGACGCGAACGTTTGCAAATGAGACAGCCTGGATATTGATATGAAGGAATACTACCATCTAAAAGTGAGTATCTTTAGAAATTTCAGAAACAACAGAGATGATACAGTCAAACATTATTTTTAGAGTAATATAAGCTCGTGCACACAAACACACACACACACACACAAATACACAAAGACCAACAAACATACGCGCACGCACACATACACACACTCATACACACACACGCACACACGCGTATATATGGGTGTGTTTGTGTTTGTGAGTGTATATGTATATATATATATATCACTTTGACTTGATCACTTTGACCGACCAGTCCGTCAGGCGTCCATTTGACACCGCTGGTCACAGCACGCTGTCCACTCCTCGCTGGATCGCGCCTTTCTCATCCACGTGATCCCAATCGTCCTCCTGAAATCGTCACTCCACCGTCGTGGAGGTCTTCCGGGTGGTCTTTTCCGCTCACGCGGGTACCACTCGACAACTGCGTGCGTCCACCGATTATCGGTGAGCCGGGCGACGTGTCCAGCCCATCTATACTTGCTGCGAGTATACTCTGCGATGACATCTCTCACGCCGGACTTCTTTCTGATAATGTTGCTATTTATGTGCTCTCTCAACGAGATACCAAGCATTGACCTTTCCATGGCTCTTTGAGCCGTTACCAGTCTTTGCTCTTCTCTCTTTGTGGTAGCCCATGTTTCACTACCATATAACATTGCAGGCAGAACTGCACTGTTAATGAGGTTGGCGCGAGTGGTCCTGTCCAACCTTCCCTTGAGCACATCCCTTGGCTACCATGGCAGAGGCGAGGTAGCTCTACATCGGAAACAGCCTATTCAGGAAGAGGGAGAGGAAGAGATGGACTTGGATATCGCCGAACTCTAAGCACCGAAGCGAGATCGACTACATCCTGGTTGATAAGCGACGCATATTGCATGACGTCTCTGTCGTGACGCCATTCAACACCGGCAGCGATCATCGTCTGGTAAGGGCGAGGGTCGTCATCCACGAGAAGAGGGAGAAGATGGCGTTATATTTGGCGTCGAAGGGAAAATGCGTCCGAGTCTACAACGAGGCAAAGCTGCAGGAAGCCATCATGCAGGAAGACTGGTGCCAAGGAGACGACATAGACGATGACTACACCTCACTTGGGTGTATGCCCAAGAGAAAAGAAGGGAAGAATCTCGGAAGAAACTACGAAGTTACTCGAGAAGAGGAAAATTATGAAGAGGACTATTGAAGATCACCTTGAATATTCCATTCTCAGCAGAGTGATTCGTCAACAACTAAAGAAATACTTTGAGGCATACCGGATGGAGAAGCTTTTGAGGGCCGCAGAGGAAAAGAAGAGCCTCAAGAAATGCAAGAGGGCATGGTACTATATAGATCGGAGGTGACGGCCCTGAAAAATACAGATGGAATACCGGTCAACGAGAAGAGCGAGATGGAAAAAGTTTGTGAAGACTTCTACACCAAGCTCTTTAAGTCTACCAGAAATGTCCAGCCGTTACCACCACTCCAACAGGAAGAAAACGTGCCACCTATCCTTGTCAGTGAGGTTGAAAGAGCAATCGGCTCGATGAAAAACGGAAAGGCTCCAGGGAAAGACGGTATAACATCGGAGGTGCTAAAGTCAGGCAGAGAGCAGCTCTGGAAAATCCTCGCTGAGCGATTTACGCACTATCTAGACGAGGGAAGAATTCCCTCGCAGTGGAAAGAGTCAAATACCATCCTGCTGTATAAGAAGGGCGACAGAGAAGATCTAAAGAACTACCGACCCATATGCCTGCTGTCTCACATGTACAAGCTGTTCACGAAGATAATTCTGAACAGGTTGTCACGTCGTCTCGACGAACAACAACCGAGGGAGCAAGCAGGCTTCCGGAAGAACTACAGCACAATGGACCATATATTTGCTCTAACGCAACTGCTTGAGCGAGCAAATGAGTACAAGCTGCCTCTTTGTGTTGCGTTTATAGATTATGAGAAGGCCTTCGATAGCGTCGAAACCAACGCAGTGCTGAACTCGCTGCAGAGGCAAGGAATCGAAGCGCAATATGTGCAGCTGCTCAGAGAGGCAAATTCCGGATGCACCACCGACATAGCTCTACTGTCATCACCCACACGAGTGCCGGTCGAGAAGGGAGTGAAGCAAGGAGATACAATCTCCCAAAAACTTTTCACTGCATGTCTCGAACAGATCATCAGAGGCATCGAATGGCAAGGTGGTGTCAACATCAATGGCGAGCTCCTCACTCACCTCCGTTTCGCTGACGACATCGTACTCATCGCTGAAAACATGGATCAGCTTCAGACCATGCTGACGGAGCTCCACATCAAAAGTTCTGCAGTAGGTCTCAAGATGAACCGCATGAAAACAAAGTTCATGCGGTCAGACAATGAACCAACAGGTCGAATGGTGATCGGCAGTGATGAAATAGAGGAGGTGAGAGAATATGTCTACCTGGGACAGGAAGTAAATATGTGCCGGGATATCAAAAAGGAGATCTCACGGAGATTAAGGGACGGATGGAAGGCGTTCAATATATATATATATATATATATATATATATATATATATATATATATATATATATATATATATATAAGTAGATAAGTGGTACAACAAGGCACCAATATTTACCGGAAAATAGCAATCGATACAAATACGACGCTATTGTATAGCTTCACTGCATGTATACTAGCAAAGGCGTGTGTGTGTGCAACAGACATGAAAAAAATTTGTCTTACCTCTAGGAAGAACGTTCGATAAATGGACAACCTAGAATCGAGTAATGCAGGACCGGTTTCTGACACTTCAAATACGTTTGACAACGTAAATTTCATTAGTCTTCATCAGCTGCATTTACCTCGACAATATTTCAATTGTTGCCACATCAACATATATATATATATATATATATATATATATATATATATATATATAGCAGTATTTATCTGTTGATGAATTTGAAACGGCAATAAAGAAGGGTCGGGAAGAGCCTCCAATTGATCTGCTGCAAAAGTCGATTGTAAGCATGGAATCACGTGTTTTTTAAGTAAATAATAAAGGCTGTTGCCAAACACGCCATTGTTGATGCATTGCATAAGAATATAATTGAAATATATCACATTTTCTCTCTTTCGCATCACTTTCGCTACCTTATTCAACTTGGTGTTATAGTTTCCAACAGGGGGTTTATGGTGGCTCTGTATATTTTTTCTGTATTATTATCAAATTTATTTTTGGATTTCAATAAATTTGAATATTGCAATGCCTTCTATTCCATTTCCTATCAAGAGGGGAGTCTCATGAATTTGGGTAGTATAATTTGCTAGAAAAAAAAGACATTGCATTGGCTCTATAGTTTTGAAGAGCAATTTACATCCATCCAGCCATCCATACATACATACATAATACATACATATATATATATATATATATATATATATATATACACACATATATATGTGTGTGTGCGAGAGTGTGTGAGTGTTTGTATATATGCGTATACATGCATACATGTATACACACACACACACGCGCATATATATATATATATATATGTGTGTGTGTGTGTGTGTGTGTGTGTGTGGTGTGTGTGTGTGTGTGTGTGTGTGTGTGTGTGTGTGTGTGTGTGTTTTCATCATATTGATGTAGATAGCAAAATACAGTTAGTATGTTCTTGTAAGTTAATTTCCAAACACAATGCTTCTCATCCTATTCTGTGGGTAGAACTACATAGATAGTAATTCCTCTATTTAGATTTAAAACCATTATATGTCAATCAATACTTCGTTTCCTGAACTTTGGTGGAACTCTAGAATGATCATAGCTTTTAAAAATACCAGGAATATTTTCCTCAAATGTCATGCTTGTGTCTCGCAAATAACGCACGTGAAAAGCTAATCCTTCATGCACAGTTGAGAGATAAATAAGAGCAGGAAGATCGCTTGTGTAATATCCTGTGACGAAAGGCTGTATTATTAACATTTCACTGGGCATGAAAACACTCTCCTCATAAAACCCAAACAATGCAAAATAACCTGTAGCCGTTGGTACACAGTCTTAGCAGGATATATGGTATGGTCATGGCTGGAAAGCTAGTCTCCTGGATACTCAGAGAAATAATGTATTTGACACCTCGGGTTTTACAGACGCAATATTCGTTATCATAACAATTATTCAAAATAGAAGATGAATTATATGTGGCTGATTGAAGTTCTACTCCCTGCTAAAACAAGGTGGGGCATTGATCTAATGCAATCACTAATAGTACCCAACGGGGGTGGGTGGAATGGAAGCAACATCCCTGCGAAAACAGGGACAACGGGAAAACAGTAATGATTAGTTTGCCCATACACAGACGTACAACACAAGCACTGACACGTTTGCCTGTTTAGAATTGTGTGTTTCAAAAACTAATTCTCTTTACATTACTTGGGTAGCAGCGAAATAAAAAGATGCCGTATGCGCTCTAGTCATAAACTATATATAGCATGACACATGCTATATATGTTGCTAAATATCTTCATAAACTGAGGTTACCGTGGTCTTTTCTGTAGGCTTTTCTTCCCACCGATGAACCCAATCTTGTTTCTTAATGTTTTAAAAAAAATTGTTTCTGTGATACACTACACAATTTCTTTTTTTTTTTTCCCCGATTCCTTTTGATCGGAATTTTACATTTATTTCTTTCTCGAAAAGAAAAGCTCTACGTTTGTATTTGTCCCCTCTGTATTCAACCCTGTGTGGCCAATAAAGAAAGTTATCTTCATAAACGATGACAAACTTAGTATTTGAAGGTGAATGTGAATCGAACGTTTATATTTAGAACAGCTTGTTTAACTCCTAACGGTCACTTAAACAGCGATGTATGAGCAAACAAAAACAAAAACAAAGAAGTTTGTCAGTTCTAACATTACAAGTAGATTGTATTACATATCGATACTGAAACTGGTGTAAATAACATGAGTCAGCATGTGCAGTATATGCTCTGGTTGCAACGATGATACTGCAATTGTCTGATCATGTTAAATGTCATTAGGAAATACGATGTTTGAAATAATAATGTGAAATTGTGCTTCTTTTATTTGATTACATAGATTTTGTGCAATAAAGAGCAAACGTTATTCACTTTGGAGATATTTAGTATAATTGGTAATAATCCATTGATGACGGAATGCTGTGGTTACTAGTTCACATAAAAAAGCAGAGTTGAAACAATTATAGATGTTTGTGTAATTCAATACCAATTCATAAATTCATGATTAATTTATATAACGAAGATGAAAATAAATCATATTGCACAGTGATGAAAGGCCCTCGGGTTTTACAGACGCAAAATTCGTTAAGTTATCTTAACAATTATTCACAATAGAATATGAATTATATGTGACTGATTGAATCAATTCTACTCCCTCCTAAAACAATGTGGTACATTGATCTAATGCAATCACAAATAGTATCCAACGGGGAGGGGGATTAATGGAAGCTAACCTTTCATTTGTGGGGACCAATATAAGAACCTATATATATATATAATAACAATTTAATAAATAAAACATATGCATACATAGATACATATATGTACATACCTACATCTATATGTATATATACATGCATATATATATATATATATATATATATATATATATATATATATATATATATATATATATACAAAAAGCAATAAAGATTCAAGTTAATTTAATGAATTTACTTGAATATGGTACCTAACTTAGATGCACCCAAAAAAACTATACTGTTTTAACAATACAGTAATGTGGGGTGATTATAAGCGAGAAAGAAGCAACAAGAATGGATAGGTTTTTAGTACAATCGTTAATTGTCCTTGTATGAAACGATTGTACTAAAAACCTATCCATTCTTGTTGCTTCTTTCTCGCGTATATATATATATATATATATATATATATATATATATATATATATATATATATATATATATATATATATATGAGTACAGGACACCACAAATATACGTAGAACACAACGAGAAACGAAAACATAAAATCAAACAAAGAAACGGACTTTTTAACAACGAAAAAACAGAGTACAAGACAAACAATACAAGGAATATTCCCCTTCATCAGCTGCCCCTGTTTCGACTCAATGCGTGTTTTGAAGGTAAGGGATATATATATATATATATATATATATATATATATATTATATATATTATATATATATATATATATAATACAAATAAGAAAATGGAGAAACAAATTTGGTTTGTTCATCAACTTACGGATATTATATTGTTGTATTATTTATTCATTTTATAAATGAGAACATCAAAAGCATCCAAAAATATTATATAAATCGATAGATGAGATAATAATACAAATACAGATTTTAAAAGTCATAGTATAAATTAATGAAATCCTGGTATACATCATTACTTCAGATTCGCATTTTAACCCGAAATTTAATCTATTCTCTATCTGATATGCTGATAAATATTATTGCCTCATTAATCCAGTTAAACTCAGTGTATAGATTCTGTATCTATATGCCAAAACAAAAGAACAAACAAACAAAAAGATGGCCTAAGTTTTACATCTCTCATAAACTATTGCTAATATTCCGGTTGCGATTTGTTATAGGCTTTTTATAAAGTAATTCGAAAGAAACAATACTTGTTGTATTCCCTCAAACGTTTTCAGTAGGTTTAGATCTGAGTTGTGCGTTGGAAATGAATTTTATTCGACGAAAGCCAATGCCGCTCACCTGTATTGTTTGTATAGCTTATCCATTTCTTATCACGTTTCAACTCGATTAAGGAAAGTTATTTGTTCATTGCTAATTAGCAAATTGTTGAGCGCTCTGCGATAGCACATGAGATATACACTTATTGTTCCAGTCTGTCTGGGCTGATCTTGCACAGTGAGCAAAGGTTTATTTACCCAGCAGAAAGGTCTCGGATAATTCGACGCGAATCTTCTTCAATTACTGTTTACTTTTTACTTCACCAAACAGTTTGCTTGGAAATGGAACATTTCTTTTCGGTCTCACGATCATGATCTGAACCCATGACATGAGATAACTTGAGCTTAATTCTTTTAATATCACCTTCGGCCGAGATTGGGCAGTCGGGACGTCTACAGGTGCCCACGTGTGGATTCTACTTGATGCTACAAATGCAAATTTGATGTGAGTGAGGTTAATTATACGCCTCTCTATAGAACGGTCAGTTACGTATCTGCTAATTATTAGAACAGATAATTGTCTAGATCGATCATCATTTACACGTACTGTAATGAGTCTAGTAGTTACATATATACTTGAGCATGCACACACGCACAAAAGCTCATATATACACGCACGTATACACACACTCGCACGCGTACACACACGCATACACACACACTTTTGTGACAGTGCGTGCGTTTATCTGAGGAAACATATTTCCAGTGTATTGGCAGACCCTTTAATACAAAAAGTTATCGCAGATGATTTTTCATTTTAATAATCTCTAAATTGACAAATGGAGAAAAAATCGTTGGTGATTAAATAGTGAAGCTTAAATATACACCACATAATATGGAAATTATTTCTTGTTTTATGGATTGATATGAAGGCATACATATAATTGGAAATATAATCAATGTTTTCATTTCTCTTTGTGTCAAATACTGAACTGAAATTCAATATTTCTCATTCTATTCTTTATGTGTAATGATAGCAATGTTTTAATAAACAGGAAACATTGTCTTCAGTGATAAAAATCTGGCTGTATAAATTGATAGAATTGACAGAAGCGATTTTGTTTATAGAATAAATTTAAGCAATTTGTTTGTCTATAAAACCGTGTGCATCAATATAAAATTGATGAAAGCACTTGTATATCAATACATATTGGCTGAATTACCTGTTAAATGAAAGTGTATAGAGCAGGTGTATACTGGATTATGATGACGGTAATAAAACATAAAGTATCTTCGTTACCTGAACTTGTTACACAAGGTGTATACTTGATTATGCCGGCGGTAATAAAATATGAGTATCGTATTCGGCTTAACTTTGTTCCATAACGTGACATGTCAGATTGCCTTGCTACTATAGAAAGTTTAAAGATATTTGCGCTATCATAAATTTTCTTCAAGAAGTGAAAGAAATATTACATAAGAAATTATTTATCTCTTAACTTACAAATTCAAAGGTTTCGTTTTTCAGTTATGTGCATAGACCTAATCAAGAAATGAAATGTCGTTATGGTTTTCGCTATGTCAGCGAAATGCGCAGTATGAGACAATTATTTGATCTAGGTATAAATTTAATCAGGAATAACAAAAATCAAGCAATGTCACACGATGTCTCTGTGATAAGATCGTCATAAGTTATAAATGCGTTAGCGATATTGATAGTAACCTTAGATATCTCACAAAGTATCGCTGCTTCACTGCAGAGTCAGTATAGTTGTATTGTAAATATATCAGGGAAGGAGTTTGTCGTTTTATTACTGATTGTAAACTGTATTGAAGGCAATGGAGGAGATATTTATCAAGTGTCAGACTATGAAAACTGAATCCGAATACGATATATATAATAATGCAATGCCTGACGAATTGTCCATATAATTCTTTTGTTAGCAATGATGCTAATGCGGGTTCTATACATTAAGTATGAACTTTATAAAGTTATATTTTCGTAGGTAATAAAATAAGGGAAAGCAACTCCCTGGTTTACTATGATTCAAATTGTCTACAATTCATGGAATAAACACATTTTATTTCTTTGATAGCTACGTCTAAACACTTACCGTTGTTTAACTTCTCATAAAAATATGAACATTTAACATAAGATGCGTGTCTGTCGTTTACTAAAAAACAATCATAGATTGATATATTCATCACATAGCATCATAATATATACAATACTCTAGAATCTTTTTATATACATCGACGTTTTGCACGTCATTTATATGAGTAAGTTGTAACGATTTTAATAAGCAAATGCATTCAACAAACGGTCGTCGGCAAAATACATCTCGAACAAGATTATGAACTGTGTTATTCCTTCTTTTAAGACAGTAGATTCTTCGGCCATTTATTTCAGATCGATGATTGTGTAAAAGAACGATCGCTAATACGTGAAAGAAGCTCCTCCTAAAAATATTATACAAAATGTTGAACATCCATCGGATGGGAATGGACGAAAGCCGCTGGACTACATTGATGATTTTAGCATTATTATGAAACAAAATACCTGCCATATTGATTGAGGAACAGAAATTCTTTTCTCGAGTGTGAAATTTAACTCGTTGCAACATTTTGTATATTGATAACGATAATAAAAATAATAATGATAATAATAATAATAATAATAATAATAATAATAATAATAATAATAATAATAATGATAAGAAGAAGAAGGAGGAGGAGGTGGAGGAGGAGACGAAGAAGAAGAGGAAGACGACGACGAAGAAGAACAAGAAGAAGAACAAGAAGAAGACGAATAATAATAATAATAATAATAATAATAATAATAATAATAATAATAATAATAATAACAATAATAATAATAATAATAATAATAATAATAATAATTTTGATGATGATGATGATGACAACAACAACAACAATAATAGTTAAAAGATGACGAAGAAGAAGAACAAGAACAACAACAACAACAGCAATAATAATAATAATAATAATAATAATAATAATAATAATAATAATAATAATAATAATAATAATGTCAACAAAACAAATTACAAACCGCAATGGTCATCGAGCGGATTACAAAAGACCTCGTACACGAAAATTGAACCAAATTCTGATTGAAATTCCGACACACAGGAGCTGGACGTATCCCACAACCGGAATATTCCAACAGATGGCCATCCATGCTCGTCACCAAATAATCAAAAGAAAAAGAAGGAAAAAATGGACGAGGGAAGATAATAAAGAAGTTCTTGCAGCCTTCTACCATGCCATGTATTTCCCCACTGATAAATCTACATCACCAAAAAAAAACAACCAAATATATGGCACCCTAAGCATAACAACAACGTGAACTTCCAACCTGTTGTCTCTTGAGGTCTCTGGGTGAGACTTGGAGCCAACTTGTACAAATATAAAGCAAAAGTCAAACATAGAATAATAATAATAATAATAATAATAATAATAATAATAATAATAATAATAATAAGGTCAATTTCATTGGTCAATTTCATAGGGATGTTGAAGATAAGACAGACAGAGAAAAAAGATTGCTGTGGATGACTAAAAGTGATTTAAAACCGGATACGGAGGCTCTAATCTGTGCTGCCCAAGAGCAAGCACTAAGAACAATCTACATAAAATACAGAATAGATAGCACATCAGAAAGTGATAAGTGCAGAATCTGTAGATAAAACGGTGAAACCGTATGGCATATTACCAGTCAATGTATGCCACCACAAACCTGAAGGAATTGTCGAAAATAGAATGCAAAGATCCTATGGGATTTTAGGATTCAGTGCGACCATGAAATAGAGAATAGGAAACCGGACATAGTCTTAATTGAGAAAGAAAACAAACTACGCTGGATCATAGATATAGCATACCCAGCTGACAACAAGGTATGCGATAAAGAAGAAAGAAAAGTTGAGAGATATGACAGGTTAGCTTGGGAATGTAAACAGTTGTGGTCGATGAAAAGGTAGCAGTAGTAACAATCATTGTCGGAGCCCTGGGAACAGTGAGCAAAATCCTCGAGAAGTATGTGGAACAAAGACGGGCTGCAATAAGGGTGGAGAACTTTCAGAAAAGAGCAGTGCTTGGAACCGCTCGAGTACTCCAGAAGGTGCTCGAAAAATAAGAGGTGGTTGTACACCACAACCGCAATATTCCAACAGATGGTCATCTATGCTTGTCATCAAGTAGCCAAAAGAAAAAGAATGAAAAATGGTCTATAGGAGATAATAAAGAAGTTCTTAAGGCCTTCTATCATGCTAGATATTTCCCCACAAATAAATCTAATACTGTACCACTTTGAGATAAGACCCTACGTAGACAATAACAAACTTGCCAAAGTGAGGGGAAATTGTTAACTGAATTAGAGATTGACCAAATTAAACAATCATTAAGGGATAAAATGAACGAAGTTGCAGCTAAAGAAGATACTACTGAGGAAATAATTATAGACCAACCCAGGGCTGATGAAAATACAATAATGATTGAAAGCGTTGATATAACTGATAAGCAAAATGAAATACTATCTGAGCCAACCATAAACACTAAGGCAGATGAAAATCAAATAGATGAAGAAAGTAACACAGAAATTGACCCAACAGAACTACATGATATAAAAAAATCAAATCATGTTTCAAGAGCTGAAAATTAAAGAAACCAGTATGAATAAACACGACACTCTCACAAAAATTCGCAACTGAAACCAAAACTTGAAAATAATTGGTAAAATACACCTTATATTTCAGGATATAATTTCAGCTAATGATGTTGATATTACAGATCTCATCCACTCTTAACGTTTCTATGTGGTGAAAAGATTAGAAAACAACAACGTTCCAACAAAAATCGTACTTGGCAAGAGCGTATTCAACACCAAATTCAGCTACTTAGGTATGACATAGAATGTTTAAAAAACCTTAAGTTTGGCAAGACTATTAAACCAGCAAAAATCCGAAAATTAAAGAAAACTATAAATATGAAAGCCATATTTGACATCGATACTACCATAGAAACTATGAAGTAAAAGGTATATGCTAAAGTTGCCTGCATACACGGTATAAATTGCACATTAGATTCTTAGGGCAACAACATCTTAAAAAATAACCCAACATTATTTTACAGGAAGATAGGGAAAATACCAGTTACAGTAAAGTCTGTCCCATCAAAGAAAGTAGTGCAAGAATTTTGGAATAAAATTTGGGCAGAAGAAAAAACACACAATGAAAAGGCCCCTTGGATTGATAGAATATCTACAGACTTAGATTCCTGAGAAGAGTAAAAGTGGGTGAGTATCAAGGTACAGGATGTAAGATCTGCTCCCAGGAAGTCAAGCAAATGGAAGTCTCCGGTAAAGGATAAAATTCCTAAATTCTGGTTGAATGCCCCCCCCCGCCCCGAGAGCCAAGAACCACTAACGAAATTTTATAACGTTGTTTTGCAACAACCTAGTATGATTCCCTATTGAC
Organism: Octopus sinensis; assembly: GCF_006345805.1. Classification (NCBI taxonomy): domain Eukaryota; kingdom Metazoa; phylum Mollusca; class Cephalopoda; order Octopoda; family Octopodidae; genus Octopus; species Octopus sinensis. The sequence continues at coordinate 6,481,102 of NC_043006.1, read as the reverse complement.
TACTGGTGTTACATTCCTACTTCCAAAAAATTAAGAAACAAATAAACCCAAAAATTATAGACGCATAACCTGCTTAACAACAATGTATAAAATGCTAGCATCTGTCATAACTGAATACACCTATTTGTTAATAGACTGTGGCTTATTCCCTAATGAGCAAAGAGGATGTAAAGATCAGCTACTCATCAATAAGATGATCTTGGAAGATTGTCACAAATGTCACAAAAACATGTCGATAATCCGGATAGACTATAAAAAAGCTTTTGATAGTCTAGCACATAGCTGGATTAAGAAATGTCTGGAAATGTAGAAAATATCACCTACTCTGCGAAAGTTTTGTCTGTAAGTATGAGATCAAGGAGAAGCACACTGACTTCGAACACAGACAATGAATCTCTTAATGCTGGAGATGTAAGAATTTCATGTGGCATTTTCCAAAGTGACTCTCTATCACCACTCCTCTTTTGTTTAACTTTAATACCTCTCTAGAAATTGTTCAATGATGTACAATAAGGTTATAGAATGTTTGAAAAAATATAAATAATCTCATTTACATGAAGGATTTAATGCTCTTTGTAAAAAATGGCTAACAAATACATCGCTTACTAGCGATTGTTAAACAATTCGGTGAGGACATCAGGATGCAATTTGGCCTCGATAAATGTGCAAAAGCTACCTTTATCAAAGGAAAAAAAATGATAGAAACATCCAATGGTAATCTAGACACCATCGGAATGTCATAAAATACTTAGAACTAGCGGAGAGTTACAAATACCTAGGGATATTTGAAAGGGAGTGTATCAAACATTCAGTGATGAGGGAAAGTTTCAGAAGAAACTGTTATCGCAGAGTAGGGGCAATACTAAAGATAGAGCTGAATGCAAGAAACAGGATCGAAGCGATCAATACTTTAGCCAAGCAGGTCTTTACTTACAGTTTCACTATCATTAACTGGTCAATTAATGAAATATGAAATCTTGGCAGAAAAATACGCAAATTGTTGACAATACGTGGAATTACCACTCTAAGGCAGATATAGAACGATTTTACTGGCCAAGAAGAGAGTGTGGCCGTGGAATTAACAATGACGATTGCCAGATTTGGTCTAGACGTCTACCTAAAAACTCTGATGACAGGATGTTAAAACTTGTCTCAAAGCTTGAAAGCAACAAAGCCTCATACTCAGTAACAAATCAGGCAAAGGAATATCCAAATGAATTCCAAATACAAAAAATTCCATAATTAGACGTCCTGGAGACAAGCACAGAAAAAGCTAAGCGTATGAAAGCCCTTGCTAAAACTGCTGCCTTAAATATTCTTACTGATAAATGGCAAGAAAAACCTCAATGACAAATATCCAGAGAGTGATAATGGTGCCGATGTTGACAAAGCTCTTACCCATCAATGGTTAGTGTCTTCTGGTTTAAAATCACAAACACAAGGGTTTATCATAGCAACCCATGATCAATGCCTACCTACAAGAAACTACCAGGCCAACATATTAAAGAACGGCAGTAGCCCAACGTGTCGGGTAAGTAAACAACAAAATGAAACCATTGATCATGTTGTCACCATGTGCAATCATTCTGGGCCTACAGGGTATTTGAACAGGCATGATAGAGCAGCACAATATATTAATTGGGTAATTTTCAGAAAACTGGCCCTATCCCATGATAAAAACTGGTGGAAAACACAAACCACCCCAGTGCTTGGAAATGATCACATCTCATCCCTCTAGAACTTCACCGTTGAAACTGACAAACAGATAGATGCGAATAGGCCAAACATTAAATTGAAAGACTTCAGACAAATATGCCTCCTCACGGATATGACTGTCCCAATCGACATAGATGTATCTGTCAAGACCTACCAAAAACTGAGTATATATAAAGATCTTGGAATAGAGATTGGCAAAATGTGGAACCTCAAGACTAAAACAATATCTGTTGTCATAGGTGCCCTAGGAATGATAGCAAAAGAGCTGATTCCCAACTAGCTCAGATACCAAGAAACCCAAAAATGGCAGAAATTCAAAAGTTAGTAATCATGGGAACTGCCTCTATCCTACGTAAAATACTGTCTATATAATCTCAAATTTTAAAGCAAACTCATAATTTTCATATGTTTTCTTAAACATTCTCTATGTGCAAAACTAAATATATGACACCCTCGGCATAACACCAACTTGAACCTCTAACTTGTTGCCACTTGAGGTCTCTGGGTGAGATTTGGAGTCAACTTGTACAAATGAAAAGCAAAAGTCAAACACATAATAATAATAATAATATAATAATAATAATAATAATAATAATATAATAATAATAATAAAAACAATGGAAGTGTTATCATGTACATTGTTTTGTCTTGGTATAAAAGATGGGCTACAGCAAATATTCTGCTCAATACCACAGATTTGCTTGTCAGTTGTTTGACCTTAACCAGTTGAGCATGTCCCTTAGTGGCTGACGATATATGCATCTCTGATCACGAGCAGAAATAGTGGGGGAGCATCAGAGCCATGTGTTGAGAGGGATTCTTTGGGGTTTGAATAATTCACCTCTGGAAACATGGGTGGTTCTTTCAACATCCTTAAACAACCCTTATTCAGGGACCTTTTGAGCGGAATGGGCTACTCAACCTGAAGAAAATTCTAACTGGGCCCCACCTGCAAGGTCATGTGCTGTTTATCTTAATATGAGATCACCATGTCGCGCACATATGGTTGTGATGCATGTGCCTAGTGTACCCTTATCAGACGGGTAGTCATGATGGGTGTACTGGACTTCGTATATTTTACCCCAGTGTCACTTTGATAGCATGCACTGCTCTCTCACTCAATAATAATAATAATAATAATAACAACAACAACAACAACAACAACAACAACAATAATAATAATAATAATAATAATAATAATAATAATAATAATAATAATAATAATAATAATGATGATGATGATGCTTTGATGCTTTGATGCAATACCAGGCACTGGGTGTGTTATGATTTTAACTGATTTGACATATTTTGTGCTATGCATATTTTGTCTTGGTATTAAAGATGGGCCGCAACAATTATTTTGCTTAATATCACAGATTTTCTTGTCAGCTGCTTGATCTTACCCAGTTGGGTCTCTCCCTTAGTGACTGACGATATGTGCACCTATGATCAGGCGCAGGAGTAGTTGGAAACAATCAGAAGTATATCGTTATAGGGATTCCTTGGTGTTTCAATGGTCCCTGTCTGGAAACATGGGTATTTTTTTCATCATGCTTAAACATCCCCTATCAAGGGGACTTTTAAGTGTATGTGCTACTCAACTTGAAGAAAAAATTCTTACTTTGCCCCACTTGCAAGTTCACGCGATGTTTATCTTGATATGTGGTTACCATGTTGCACACATGTAGTTGTGATGCCCGTGACTGGTGTACCATTTTCAAATGGGCAGTCACGGTGTGAAGACTGGGTTTCCTATATCTGTTCTCCAGCATCACTTTCATCGCGTAAGATGCCCTCTCACTCAATGACGATTATGATGATTATGATGATGATGATTATGATGATGATGACGACAACTACGACGATGACAACGATGACGATGGCAATGAAGTGAAAGAAGAAGAAAAAGATGATGATGTTGATGATGATGATGATGAGGAGGAGGAGGAGAGGAGGAGGAGGAGGATGTCGAAGAAGTACTAGAAAATATTCAAATTACGAATCAAGTAACTTAACGATGTGACTTGTAGTATTATGGAATCAGTTATGATACTACTCATCTCAAGTAAAAAAAAACGATGAAGACACTAAAAGATTAAATTTTTCATCCTTTTTAAAAACACATTTCTTTACATTTCTGTTAATTTAAGATGTCAATAACGATGATTTTTGCTGCTTTTCTTTTTCTATATTACACGAATCTACTCATTATTAACTTACAGGGATAAATTAGTTCCTCATATATTTTGTTAAGTACAGTTAAACGTGCTAAGTGCATGACACTATGAAGCTCTCACTGCTGGTAATTATTTTCGATATTGCATTTTTATTTCAAATATTTGAGGAGCGAGTTAGTGGATGGTATAAAAATGTTGCTGTATGACTTCATCGCTCGCTAATGAGATGGAGAAACATGTCAATGACAGCTGCTGATGGAGTGGAAAGTCACTGGAATTGTAAACATCGATCACCGATAAACATCTGATATGCAATTACTAAATATTTTTTTTTAAGAAGAATTTGCTGATTTCCAGTAAATGTACACTTATCTAAAATGTAAGACAATAACCATTAATACATTAATACATATTATGTTTATCATTTGAAGGCAGCGAGATAGCAGAATCGTTAGCATGCCGGGTAATATGCTTAGCGGCGTTTTATCCGTCTTTTCGTTCAACGATCAAATTTCACTTAGGTCGGCTTTGCCTTTCACCCTCTTGGGGGTCTGTATAAAATAAGTACAAGCTGAATACTGGGGTCGATGTAATCGATTTATCCCCTAACCAAAACAGCAGGTTTTGTGCCAAAATTTGAAATCAATATATATTTCTTTACTACCCACAAGGGGCTAAACATAGAGGGGACAAACAAGGACAGACAAAGGGAGTAAGTCGATTACATCGACCCCAGTGCGAAACTGGTACTTTATTTATCGACCCCGAAAGGATGAAAGGTAAAGTCGACCTCGGCGGAATTTGAACCCAGAACGTAACGACAGACGAAAAACCGCAAAGCATTTCGCCCGGCGCGCTAACGTTTCTGCCAGCTCGCCGCCTAATCAATATATATTATGCTTATTATTTGAAGGGGACAGAACCATTAACTCACCGGGCAAAATGCTTCCGTCTACATGCTCCGAGTCCAAATTCTGCTGAAGTTGCTTTTGCCTTTCAATCCTTTCGAGGTGGATGAAATAAGTACAAGTCACGCACTGGGGTCGTTGTAATCGAATAGGTCCCTCCCACGAAAATTCAGGTCTTGTGCCTATAGTAGAATGGATTATTTGATGCGGCGAGCTGGCACAATCTTCAGCGCGAATGATTATCAGCATTTCGTCCGTCTTTGCGTTCTGAGTTCAAATTCCACTGAAGTGGAATTTACCTGCCATCCATTTGAAATGCAAACTGGTAATATGAAATATAGTTATAAATCTAACTAACAGCTGTTACTGTGATTAAGATCCACTTGTACACTGTATGTAATCGACATACTCCGTCCCCCAAAACGTGCTGGCCTTGTGCAAATATGTAAAACCATTGTACATTACTTTTATCATTAGCAATAATAGTTCTATTGAAAGTGGATCAACATCAAATGTAACAGATTTCCTCAATAAAAATACCACATTTACTATCTCCAAATACGAGTAAAATTATGAAATATACCTAGTGGTATTGAAAATGCGCCGAAACTGCATTTGATCTTACTTTGTCTTTCATTCTTTCCGCGTTAATCGTATCCATCTTCCTCGGAATTTTCATTACTAAATCAATAGGACACAGAAACTCTCAACATTTTCATTTCCGCCTTTCTATCTTCTTTGTTCATTCTTTCTCGTCCTCTTTGTCTTTCTTTCGTTTTCATTGCCATTTAATATGTATGTTTCTTTGTCTCTCTGCCTGCCTCTCCTTTTCTCTCTTTCTCTCTCTCTCTCTCTCTCTCTCTCTCTCACTCTTGCTCACACTCTTTATTTACTATCTGATCTATTGAGCACTTACACTTCTCTTTCTTTCTAACTCTCAATTCTATCCGTTACAACCACTACTGCCGGTCACTCCCATAATTTTTTCCATTTGACTATTTATTAAAAAAATTTGGGGTAAGATCGAAACTGTCTTTCTTGTCTCCTGCTAAGATACCCAAGTCGCTCCCTTCCTTTGTGCTGAATTGCGGCATTTTGAGTGTCGCTCTTCTGCATCTTGTTGAAAAGCTAACGTGCATTTCCATAAGTACTTGAGGATTTATGTGTACGTGTAAGCGATTGTGTGTACACAGAGAAACTTACGGTCACACACTATATACGAATATATATATCGAAGAGGGCCAGGGAACAGAAGAAAGAAGAAGAAAGAAGACATGCACCCAACACCAGAGCTGAAGACACCTCCGAAAGGTGGGGGCACGCCACGTCAAAACGGTAGAGGAATAGGGGCCGAAACCGGACGTGGTTCTTCCTGATGATATCTTGAGCTAACTGGATCCTATAAAGGAGCTGTTGTGGTAGCAGACCACGAAACACGGTTGTAATTCCCCTATGTGTGTGTGTATGTGTGTGTGTGTGTGTGTGTGTGTGTGTGTGTGTGTGTGTGTGTGTGTGTGTGTGTGTGTGTGTGTGTGTGTGTAACGAAGACACAGGGCTTAGGAATTGTTGAAGGTTATTTACTGAACCCTCATTCATCGTCTTCGATGAGAGAATCCACCATATATGTGTGTGTGTCTGTCTGTCTGTCTGTGTATTCTGCAGCAGTATTGTTTCTATCGGTAACTTTTTGTTCTATTTCTAAATTGTTTTACCTTGTGTGACCATTGCCTCAGTGATATTCTCTATATCACCAGCGCAACCAGACGAGGAGTACCACAGAATTTAGATGTGCCAGAACGTCAATCGAATTACTACAACTATATTAGCCATTGTTACTTGGACTTCGTTCCACGCGTGCTACCTCAACAATCCCTTCCCCTCTAACTCGTCACTACGTCATTCATCGTCCATGTTGCGTTCAACTCCCCAAGCGCTGCTTTATAGCCAACTTCTTTTGTATCCAGGACGCCTTCTAGTGTTCCTTTCCTGCTCACGGCTACATGATGGTATTAACTTTCGACATTTTAACCAGAATAATAACATCAATCACATTGATCTCGCAAGAACGGTGAAACCATGGAGACTCCTCATGCCCCCCAGATTAAACATTTGAAATTGGAGATATCTGTTATAATTCAGGTTTACATAGATTATGTTGTCAGCTTATTGGAATCTGCTTTTCTTTTCCTGTGGAAACCGGAAAACATTTAAGACATTATTAAAAAAATTCCACGTTCCCGAAGGAAAGAAATGTAAGCTGTTTATCTTTATATATAAAAGCGAAGTTGTGTGTCTGTCTCCTACGATTTAGATTCCTAACTACTCCCACATTTTGCGGTGCAGTTTAACCAAAACCGGGTATCTTATAGTCGTGATTCATATCGAGCCCTTCTGGGTATTAGCACGCGTCTACGATGAGTCTACGATTTTTAAAATAATTTACCATCATTTTTTTCCATTTTAAGGCATATTTTTTAAAGGGAAGTAACTCTCTAAAAATGTCTACGATGAGTCAACGATTTCTTGAAAAATTTACCATCATATTTTTTCCATTTTTAATGCATTTTTTTGCTATTTTTTGGCTATAACTCTCTAAATATGCTTTATAGTTATTTTCCTTACAAATCCGAGCAACGCCGGGCGATACTGCTAGTATGAAATAAAATTATAAACCTAACAGCTGTTTCTGTGATTAAGAGTCACTTGTACACTGTAAGTTTACTGCTACTCTGAAAGCACGTTATGATCATTGTTCTTTTTCACATAACCAATCAAAGAACTAGTTTGAACCTTCTTTCACTCCTTCTGGCAAAATTCTCCAGGTTAGTGAATTTCAAAGAAAATGCTTCGCCAAATAATAAGAATCCGATGATATTACTTTGAAAAATAAAACCAATGCTTAATTTACACCAACGGAAGAAATATTTGATAAATGAAATAAATTTTTATCCTGGCCTTGTATTATGTTTTAGGTGTATTTTTATATTTATTTATAAGTATTATCTTTATTCGATTCATAATATTTAATGGATTTTTCTCTTGTTTATCTTTCGTATATTGTTTGAGCTTTTGGTTTTATTTCTAAATAAAACTCGAATTTCACCAATTAATCTTTCAGTCGTATTTAATTAAAATGATATTAGATTTTTATCTGTTGGTCGATTGAATGCCAAAACAAAAAATAATTCCTCTTGAAATAGCGTTTTTCCTTCGGTTAACAAGCAGAAATTCTTTAATATAGCATTTTTTCTTAAAAAGGAAAGCTGCGCAAATACTTTATAAATGATTGATAGCCCTTTGCTGGAAAAATAATACCATGCAATTGGTCTTTGCAGTGACAGGTGAAGCATCGCAACTACCCTTGGAATTTCCAAATCGCAAGAGTAATTGTCCAATGTGAGAACTTGAATAAGTTTAACATATATCAAGAACTTGCCAGAAAGAAATTGAAATTAAAATACGCTTGGTGATATGTAATTTAATTCCCATCTTCTGCAATGAAATATTGTTCCCCTACCGACACGAACAGCTGGAAAAATTCCATTAAAAAAATTGTGAGAAACAAATACAGCTTCAATATCATTTTGAATTTAAACACAGTGGGGTAACAAAGAGTTATAAAATATTGTTTTCTATAAAAATCTGTTAAGAAAGTTAATATTTTTAAGTATATGCTAAGGAAATAGTGAATATATGATACTCTACATATTACAAAATAGCACATATACAGGTACAATTAAAACTAAATATTATCAAGTGCCTTGAAACACAAAATTAAGAATATTCAATATTAAAGTGTTATTGATTCGTATATTAATATATTTCAAGCATTAAATGGTGTGTTACTTGATTAGTATCAGTAGAAATATTGTTTTCACTGACATTTTCATATATATTGGTGACGGATACCATAACAAGACTGCTGAATTAGTCGATGACTGATCTGAAGAGTAAGAAAACGTGTGATATGATAACCAAACAATTATTTCCATCCAGTTGTATGGAAGCAGTTTGGATCCGTACAGCAGAGTCAAATACAGACT
>NC_043006.1:6459758-6469758 GCF_006345805.1 Octopus sinensis | reverse complement strand
GTGAGAGAGATAAATGTGTATTTATGTGTATGTATATGTATACTCTTTTACTCTTTTACTTGTTTCGGTCATTTGACTGCGGCCATGCTGGAGCACCGCCTTTAATCGAGCAACTCGACCCCGGGACTTATTCTTTTGTAAGCCCAGTACTTATTCTATCGGACTCTTTTGCCGAACCGCTAAGTAACGGGGACATAAACACACCAGCATCGGTTGTCAAGCAATGCTAGGGGGACAAACACAGACACACAAACACACACACGCATAGATATATATATACATATATACGACGGGCTTCTTTCAGTTTCCGTCTACCAAATCCACTCACAAGGCTTTGGTCGGCCCGAGGCTATAGTAGAAGACACTTGCCCAAGGTGCCACGCAGTGGGACTGAACCCGGAACCATGTGGTTGGTAAACAAGCTACTTTATTTCATAAGATTTGCCACTAGGGCAGTACAAAGAGTAGCTGCGTGCTGGACAAAAAACATTAAAGAATGATGGTGATGGATGAAGATGGTGATGGGAGAAGACGAAAGCGCCCGCCGACTTTCGCTTCTCTAAGACATTGTTCTTTTTTTTCAAAATTTGACAAAAAATTCAATAAATTATTACAAATTTTAAAAGAGGCAATAAACCTCTTTTTCAGTACAATACAAAATGTTCAATAGGCCTATGTAACCCGGCCGACCATCGCTCTTGCCTCACCGAGGCAATAATCGCTGGTCAGGTCGTGGTCCAAAGGTATAATTTGGAATGAGTCCATCGGGAAGGAACCCACGATCCTGCCTAGATTACCCCTCCCCATGACCTCCGCAGCCAGCTGCGAAGGCCACTCGGGGTCCTCCGTGCAGGACCGAAGTCCCTCCCAATGGCCTCCCTTTCTCATTTTACGCACTGTATTTTCCACTGCTCCTCCTTTGAAAAAGAGGAGCACAAATTTTCCACAAATTGTCCCTCAGGCGGCACACCCGCCTGAGAAGACTTGGGAGACGCCGTCTGCGTATCACAATCCGCCGGCGGCGTTCCGTTTCTCTTTTTTTTCTTCTTTTTGCCTTGGGCCACGGGAGGTTGAGGTTCCGGAGTTGCACACACCGGGTTCTCTTCTCCCGCAGTTTCCAGGTCTTTTGGTGGGTCGCCATTGCTCCCCACTTTTCTTTTTCTTTTAGAGGAAGTCTTTGCTTCCTCACTCTGTTTCTCTCCCTCCATTGGGGGGGCAGGGAGAGGCTCCGATATCAACTGCTCCAGGATCCTACTTTGGTCCCTGGGGCAGTTCTTCTTAATGTGGCCGGTCTCCAGACACAGATGACACTTGGTGGGGCGTCCCTCAAGCAACACCGGATACCTGTACCCGGCCATCCTCAGAAAGTCCGGCAAGACCAGACTTTTGGCTGATTGGGTCCATAGGGTCAAAGTGGCCTTTGACCCCTCCCAATCAGCCGCAGGCTGTATTTTCACATTTAGGAGCTTGGTGCTGCTACCACCCAGACCCCGGCGGATAGAGTCCTCTATCCACTCGGGTTCAATGCCGGGTGGTAGGCCGCAGATCCACGCTCTCAGCAATTTTTCTCCCTCCTTGTAGTTAGGGAGAAACAAAATCTCCTTGCCCTCAATGGGCTTGCTTGCAAAGTCGCAAGCTGCTTTAGGGGAGTCAAACAGCAACCAAACCGTTGCGTATTTGACTCCCCGTGCAATGTATTTAACGACTGGCATATAGTCTGCCAGCTCGTTAATGATAGTTGCCTTTGGAAAAATAGCTATGGTGTTGAGCGACTTTGAATAAGTCCTCAACACCACGGTCTTGTCCTCTAGCTCCTTCAAGTATTTTTTGGGAAGTGCTAGGTCCCACACAATAAGTTCCTTTGCCATTTTGTAACGGAATCCAATAAAAGTTCAACAGGTGTAAAAATAAATACGATAGAAAGAGTGAGAAGAGAAAACACAACAGAAGAGAAGAATTACAATAAAAATGACAGTTCAAAAAGAGTTCTTCTTTAAATATAAGATAGCTGGAAGGAAGAGAGTTCAAATTTGGCAAAGAAATTAATTTTTTGGCCGAAAAGGTACTCCTAGCCAAGCGTCCAAAACAGTCCTTGGTTACTCTTGGTGCTTCTTGGTAAATCCAAAAAAACAGTCCTTGAATATCCTTTGTGCTTCTTGGTAAATCCAATTTGAATTAATTTTTGAGGAGGGGCTACGCCTCCTCAAAAAACACAATTCTCACTGCAAAGTGAGTCTTTATACCCGACAACAGGCAGGAAAAAATACCTGGAACAAAGTGAAGTCTATTACCTGCTAAAAAATATTAATGCTAAATAACACTAAATGCTAAAAACATTAAAAGCAAGCAATAAACCTCACTAAGCTCCTAAAAATATAAAACGCCTACCTGTCGTCGAGTCAAAAAGTTCAACAAAAGTTCAATAATTCACGTAGCAACACGTGACTTTTGGAGCAGCCCAAAAAACACGTCTGTCTGGTAAGAAGCTACTTACCACACAGCCACGCCTACGCCTATGTATGTGTATGTGTGTATATATATATATATATATATATATATATATATATAGATATATATATATATATATATATATATATATATATATATATATATATATAATATATATATATATATATATATATATATATATATATATATATATGTATGTATCATATTTCTGTGTACACATGCATTTGCATTTATGGAAAACATAGTTATATACACAAAGAAGCACACACTCACACACACACACACACACAATTATAAATACTAGCTTTTATAATTTTAAACCTAATAACTTGCTTCAATAACAAGACATTATTCTTCGGGTATTCGTTTTTAGACGCCAATGCTCTCCCATAAACTCATCCTTACTTAATCAATTTCCTATTTCCATCGACGCAGAGTCTGCTTTCGTACACCATATTGCTTTTTTGTATTCAGCAAAATATAACGTATCCCATAACGAAACCAATATGTATTAATGGTGAATATTTTATGCATTTGAGACATTTTCACATCCTAATATATAGATTAGTACCAATTAGTGGTATTCCACTGAGAACTAATAGATTTTGTCACTTTTTCTGAATTTACGTAATGTGGGATTGATATCAATAATTTCATTTATCCATATCCATATATTCATTAAGACACCGACTTATCAACTATATTAGTATCTTAACTTACACAAATTTTCATATATAAATGTTCATCTATATTTTTTCCGTGGTTTATATCTAAAGCAAATTACTTTCAAATAATTATCAACGAATATTGCCGTATATATGATCGCCTGCAGTCATATATTATCCTCTGTCGTTATCTCGACTCTATTTATATCAGATACATTCAACTTATCACACTGTAGTTATTAATTCAACGTTTCATATTTGTACAAATGGTCATTAATAGGAATTTCATTTCATTGGAACTCTTCAAGTTGATATAGTAGTTTTCTGATCGATAGAGTCTTTATAGACGTTTGGCCTTTGATTCCGACCGATATATATATATACAACACAATGGAATGTATGCATTATCTCTTACACTTTCCTAATATTGTGCATTTAAAGTTTGTATTCTCTAGATTTCAATATTTTCCTATAGAAATATATTACTAAGATTTTGTCCTGATCAGTATATAGATTTCTCTTTCACATAGAGATTAGGAATACAGTTTAGTATGGAGTGTGTCAACATTCATCTTCCTAGCTTTATTGAATATTGGTCTCAAAGGAGATTAATTTTTAAACTGACCTAAACTGACTTTATACCGCTCTGCTGTTATTAATTCACTCTCTCACTTGTTACATTCACTAATATATTCAAATTGCTATGCTCCTAAGTGTTGATGCCTATTGATGATTTATTTCGTATTGTGTCTTTTGATGCATTATGGAGACGTTACATACACTTTAGACAAAACATTTTACTAAGCTTTTTGCAGAATGTGCGTTTATAATGAATATATGCATTTTAATGTATACATTTTTTCTGTTCGTCTGCCTCATTGTCTATCTCTGTGTATGTATATACACAACACTCACGCGCGCGCACACACAGACACAAACACACACACGCTCACACACATATATATATATATAGACTCACATACACACATACACACGCATATATGTAAGGGTGTATTGTATAGGCTCTCGAGGACTGCTACCTTCGTAATCATACCATGTGTCCTAAATTGCTAAAAACAGATTTAGACAAAACATTAGTTTCCCTAGAAATAAGTAACTCGTTTAAGGCAACAAGAAATAGGCTGCACCCAACGTTGTCTCCATTAACATAGCTACGTTCGTCTGGCGAGGTAAAATAAAGACAGTCCATTGCATATGAGACATCACTCTCTAAGATCACAGTAACTTGAGCGTCATAACAAGCGGATGAACAAAATAAATATCAATGTTCTCATATGACAGCTAAATGTGCCGCATAAAGGTAGGGCAGCTAAATGTGCCGCATAAAGGTATGACAGCTAAATGAGTGTCACACAAAGACAATATTCAGATGTAAAAGAAGCTGTCATCAGTTTCGGTGTAACAGATTGTGAAAATCGGATGTACACATCCTTATTAATTATAAACAGCATTTTAATAGAACGGAAAAGTTATGGATTTCCCTTTTCCCAGATCCCAGTTACTAATCCCCGGAAAAAAAAAAACGGGGAAAAATCTGACGAGTATTTGAGTTGTTCACAAGATGGTGATTGTAATAAAAAACTATAACTGTACATCAATGACATTTAGCGTTGATCTGAAAACGGGGAATAGGAAGTTGGTCTACAAATTTTGAAAACAACAAGTTTGAATAACCAGTAAACTGTGACTACCTTCGGCAATAAATAAGAGTATATGAGTATTGAAATGGTATGATCTAAACCTACAAATTATATTAGACTTGTAAGAAAAAAATCAACGTTTCATTTAATCGAAAAACACAATAGGAAAATATTGGGAAATACATTTTACATTGTGAACTAGATAGCCGGAAGATTAATCCGATATTTGAAAATCTGAAATACAGTGATAATGGTGACACTGAGAATTCCTTCTGTATCAACATCATTTAGAATAGTTAATGGAGCCTGGGAACGACGCGCACAAACAAACCCCAAATGTAATAATCTATACCAAAGCTAAATAAACCACAATTGTATTGTATAATTTTAATAAAAATTTCCGCAAAGAAAACAGTGGCAATTTGGTATAAGAGACAAGAATTATGGGGCGATTACTTTACCCAAAGTTCGTGGTGTCGCTAATGCTCTATTCCTGCTACAGTCAACAATGTTATACATGGCGACGAGTTAGTTGGAGATTATAAAAGATCACTGATAAACCAATATTTTGAAAACCGTGAAACTTGTAAAAACAGGCCCTCCAGCAAAGTATTACATCTAAGAGATCAGGAACAAATCAAAGCTAAGAAAATGAGAATAGTTGAATAGGATAACAATTAACTATAATTTTGTTTATAATAGATAATACAAACATAAATGTATTGTGGAAAAACGAAAACTAGATAACTGCACAATGGAAAGGAAATACAAGAACCATTTAATTGAGAAGGTATTTGGAGAAAACTGCAACACAAATGAACAGACGAATGAAAGACAGAATGAAAATAGCTCCAAAATTAAATACACCAATTCTTAATGTAAGGGAAAAACATAATTATTTAGAACATCAATACGTTGTAAAGAACAATATCCATCTTAAACCCAAAGAAATATATGGTAAAATAAATGCCAATGCAAACTTCAAATCCATGACACGACAGACAAGAAACAGTAATGAAAATACATTACTCTTTTACTCTTTTACTTGTTTCAGTCATTTGACTGTGGCCATGCTGGAGCACCGCCTGTAGTCGAGCAACTCCACCCCGGGACTTATTCTTTGTAAGCCCAGTACTTATTCTATCTTTTGCCGAACCGCTAAGTAACGGGGACATAAACACACCAGCATCGGTTGTCAAGCAATGCTAGGGGAACAAACACAGACACACACATACACATACATACATATATACATATACATATATACGACGGGCTTCTTTCAGTTTCCGTCTACCAAATCCATTCACAAGGCTTTGGTCGGCCCGAGGCTATAGTAGAAGACACTTGCTGAAGGTGCCACGCAGTGGGTCTGAACCCGGAACCATGTGGTTGGTAAACAAGCTACTTACCACACAGCCACTCCTGCGCCTATTTACATTTGACGAATATTTGTCTTCATCATGTTTGTTGCTAGCACAACGTTTCGGCTGATATATCCTCCAGGTTCTAATCAGAGTACCATTGGGCTTGGAGTACCTGAATGCCCAGACTATTTGTTTTGCTGTGTTTTGCTGAACTGTTGTTGTTTTTTTCTTCTATTGTGACTCTCTTAGTGAACTGTTTGCTTTTTCTTTTCTCCCCTTTTGTTTCCTTTTGATTTCTCTCTTTTCTTTTTGAAATTTGTGACCTATTTTTTGAACTTTTTACTTTTTAATATTAAACATGGCAAAACCTACGGATAAGATTGTAGAATGGGAGATTGCCCCACTTAAGGAGTGGCTCAAACAGCATGAGGAGAGGACGGTGGTTTTGAGAACGTATTCGAAGGTTCTCGACACCATTGCCGTCTTCTCCAGGCAGATGATTGAGCAGGAGTTGGTGGAACATCTGCCAACCATTAAGTATATCTCTTGGGGTGTCAAATATGCAACGATGTGGTTGCTGTTTGACACCCCAGAGGAGACTCGCAGTTTTGCGAGCCAGTCCTTTGAGGGTAAATTTATTTTGTTTGTTCCCACTTATTGTGGGGAAAAAAATTGACGAGGGCCTGGGTCTGTGTTTTACCACCCGGAATTGGACCCCAGTGGATAGCGGATACTATCCGTCGGAGTCTGGGTAGCAGCGGAGCCAGACTCCTCAATGTCAAAATTCTTCCTGCGGCTGATTGGGTTGGGGCAAAAGCTGTTTTGACCCTGTGGACCCTATCAGCTATGAATCTGGTTATGCCAGATTTTTTGAAAATGGCCGGGTGCAGGTTTCTTGAGGGTCAAACCCCCAGGTGTCATCGGTGCCTGGAGCCTGGTCATATAAAGAACAACTGTACTGAGGAGCAAATTCCTGGAGCAGTTGATTGAGACCTCCGTAGAAGAAGGAACGAAGGCAGCCGAGGAGACGGAGGACTCCTCAAAGAAGGGCCGCAAGAGGAAGAAGGTGAGTAACAGTGTGTGCTCACCGAAGGATCTTAGGGGTGAGGGAGGGGAGGCGAAACTCCCGCTTACGGAGGGGACGCACCCTCCCTCAGTTGAAGGAAAAAAAGAGGAAAAGGAAGAGAAACGGGACATTGCCGGCAGTCGGTGACATAGCACCGAAATTTCCCGGAACCTTGCCGGCAGGGGTTGTGCCACCGGCAGGGGTTGTGCCACCGGTAGGGGTTGTGCCACCGGCAGCTGAAAAGACACCGTTGGGGGAATTGTTCCACCAACGGTAGAATTGACTACCTCGAACCCGGAGGAAGACGAATTATTGGTCTTCTTCTCCAGAGGCGGAGAAGTATAAGAGGTGGTGGAGAAGCACCATAAGGGAGTACCTTTAACCTTCACACAGGATCTGGAATGGCCTCCGCAGATAGTTGTGGAGATCATAACGTTGTCCGCGTCGTATAGGCCGCAGGGTCTCAATGAGAGACATCGCTTGTGGCCGGGCGACGTCGACTCGGATCTCGCCTTGGTCTGAATGAGACGTGGGCGATGGCGGAGTATACGGCACAAGCGATGTTGGGGAGGAATAGTGACAAGAGGTTGAAAAGCCCCAGTGTTATAATGTTTATTGTATAATGTTTAATGTTTATTGTATGTTATTGTGTTTAAGAGGCTTAACGCCCGAATTTTTTAATGGCCTATTAGTCCATAACTGTAAAACTGGAGAAAGAGGTTCGTGTGCTACATTTTATCGACAGACCAAGGCCACTCTTTCTGGGACGATTTATTTGGAGTGAGGTCGCGTTTTCCGTACTATAGCAATGTTATTTTTGCTAGCGCTATCATCCTTAAACTTGAAGTGTTCTTTTTATAATGAACATGTGAACACACTTCAAAATAGTGGAATGCATGTTGCAAGATTTAGCTTTCTGATATGAAAAAAGTAATACATAAAATTTCGGAAATATTAGTAAAGTAAAAAGATTTGCCATAAATCAGATACTCGAACCACACATCTTTCTTTAGAGAGTATTAGAACTCTGTGTGAAACTGATAGCCACACATACCTTGCACACCTTTCCAACAGCATCGCCTATGCCTGCGTGGCACCCGACTGCAACACTTGCCATGGTAGTAATTCAAAATTCAAAGAAATAGAAAACATTCTATATAAATGATGGAAGAGAAACGTTAGTATTATGAGAACCATACATTACTTTTAAACGAAATAAAGAATATCATCTTCAGAAAACCAAATTTGGATTCATAAATCTACGAACGTGTAAGATAAGCAGATTCCATCATTCTTATATGTGTGTATCTGTAAAGATGTAAGCACGTATGCTTATGTGTATTTATGCATACAAAATTTCAAGCGCTACACTATGAATCATGTAACAATATACAACATAAATGAATTGAGATGAAATGATTTGCAAGAAATCTTGTGTGTTCTGGGAAATATGTCCAACGTCCCATGGGCAATTTATGAAAATAACACAAACTAACGAAATCACATCATTGAAGACGTATTCTGTGTAATACAATTCTTTTCAATAGCTTTAGATATGACATATTTTACTTAGAAGACGCCTACTGGACATGATTAAAATCAAAATATCTATACAAAAGATGTAGCAGACGTTCCATGAGTAGTTGTCGAAATTTTGAAGCCACTCACTTTTAACTAAAGAGATGAGAGATAAGTAATTATCTTTTTATGTAAAGACGACAGCGTTGTGTCAAAAGCTCTGCCGCTATGCACGAGTGAAAACGGAATATTGCAGCAAGGGTGATTCCGTTTGTATGAGGAAAAGCTCTTTCTAAATCGCTGCTTTTATATCAAGATGAAAATAAATCATTGCAGCCACACGGGTTACGTTTCGAAGATGTGAGGCTTCAGAATGTTCTAGCTCGAACATTAAACAATTTGCCACGTATGGATATTAATAGTTGCAAAATATATCTGTCCGTCTGCGAATAATATCTGATGATAGACAATTGGAGCAGGAATTGCAGATGAGTCGTGAAAGACAAACAAGAAATACTTAAACACGAGCCTGTGGACCAAATATACTTATATGTGTGCATATATATGAAGAGAAAGAAAGGAATATAGAAATAGAGATGAATATGTTAATTGTCAGGCATTGATCATAAATATGATTTCTAACATCATTTAATTTTACCTGAGAAAATACAATGATTAAAGTGAACGAATACTATTGCAGTTGTCTTTGTGAAACGAACTGAGTTGAAAAAGCGGGAATTATCTGAAGCGCGAACGAGTGTTTAGGTGTGCATGTGTGTCCCGGGGATGGTCTTCAAGTGCGATTTTGGCAAACATCTTGGCCTTATTATTTCAGGCACAGTCGTTGGTGTCTTTCTCAACCGCGCCCCACACAAAGTGATACATGGGATTGCAATCGGGTGAATTGCACTCACATATGCACACACGTTTTATGTCACGGCAACACAATATCGACCAGACCACCCGACATTGCTACATATCGCTGGTTACAACGCGTTAATCATTGATTTTAGCTTTGGAGTGACGCCTTCCAGCTGGCTGGGCGAGCAGGCCAACATTATCCCCAAACGTAAGTCTATTCCGCCAAAGAATAACTCTTTCAGGCTGAGGGGACAGTAAAAACGTGAAATGAAGTATTTATATCATATATATATATATATATATATATATATATGCATGAATGTGTACGGGTATAGTTATATAAGTACGCACGTCTATATAACAATGCATACACATATGTATATGTGTGCGTGCGTA
>NC_043006.1:6424758-6457258 GCF_006345805.1 Octopus sinensis | reverse complement strand
AGGTTTTGGGGAATGTTTATATGTTATATATATATACATGAATATGTAATTATTTCTATATTAATATAATTTGTGCGTACATTAAGTAAATCATATCGCTAAGTATTAAAAATAATGCTTTGCTATCTGTACAAATATTGGCATATGTGATGTTTCTCCTGTAATCCTGTCAATCTTAGCGTTAGTATTCTCACGCAGCATTTAATTATCTCTCTATTTTAAATGTTCACATACGTCGTTATGTGCATAAATAAACTATTACTCTTTTACTCTTTTACTTGTTTCAGTCATTCGACTGCGACCATGCTGGAGCACCGCCTTTTAGTCGAGCAAATCTACCCCGGGACTTATTCTTTTGTAAGCCCAGTACTTATTCTATCGGTCTCTTTTGCCGAACCGCTAAGTGACGGGGACGTAAACACACCAGCATCGGTTGTCAAGCAATGCTAGGGGGGGCAAACACAGACACACAAACACACACGCATATATATATATATATATATATATATATATATATATATATATATATATATATATATATATATATATATATATATATATATATACATATATACGACAGGCTTTTTTCAGTTTCCGTCTATCAAATCCACTCACAAGGCATTGGTCGGCCCGGGGCTATAGCAAAAGACACTTGCCCGAGATGCCACGCAGTGGGACTGAACCCGGAACCATGTGGTTGGTAAACAAGCTACTTACCACACAGCCACTCCCGTATACTTTCATTTTATTTTTGTATTTGTAATTTTCTCATAGATTATTAACGCTAACACGCCATCTTTACTTTGTGGCTACTTACTAACATATACTTTAAACGAAGAGATGAAAGTAAATCTGTAGTTAACATTAGTCGTGGTGAGTACGAAAGTGTTCGTTGTGTTAACTGCAGAAACCAAATTCATGGAACTCTCAAGTTTCTTTAATTTATTGCCACCGTCCCCATAAATTCCCAACCGAAATCTGAAACGTTTAGAAAACTACTAAAGATATTTCCGAAAATTCTATGAATGACTCAAAAATAAATGGAGTGGCTGTATGGTAAGTAGCTTGTTTAACAACCACATGGTTCCGGGTTCAGTCCCACTGCGTGGCATCTTGGGCAAGTGTCTTCTGCTATAGCCCCGGGCCGACCAATGCCTTGTGAGTGGATTTGGTAGACGGAAACTGAAAGAAGCCTGTCGTATATATGTATATATATATATGTAAGTTAGTGTGTATATATGTTTGTGTGTCTGTGTTTGTCCCCCTAGCATTGCTTGACAACCGATGCTGGTGTGTTTACGTCCCCGTCACTTAGCGGTTCGGCAAAAGAGACCGATAGAATAAGTCCTGGGCTTACAAAGAATAAGTTTCGGGGTCGATTTGCTCGACTAAAGGCGGTGCTCCAGCATGGCCGCAGTCAAATGACTGAAACAAGTAAAAGAGTAAAGAGTAAGAGTAAATAAATAAATAAATAAATAAATAAACGTCTAATCCAGTAATATGTATTTTGCTTCTTCAGTTGATTTTGATCGTAAAATTGGTCATGAGAAAGGCGTCGAGTTGGGAGAAACTTTACCCCGCTGAGGAAAATGCGTAGCGGTATTTCGTCCGCCTTTCCTTTCTGAATTCAAATTCTGCCGAGGGCGTCTTCTTTTTCTCCCTTTTGGGATCGATGAAATACGTAACACCTGAGCCCCGAGATCGATGTAATCGATTTACCCACAATCCCGAAATTTCTGACCACGTGCCAAAAAATTTGAACCTAATATTGGTCGTCATTATTCCACCATTGCGAGGATTCTGTTACTATTTTCTTTTATTCTATGAATTGTCACGAGGATGTTTTTGGTGAACCCGGTTGACTAGCGTTCCATTTTAATTCAGAGGTAATAAATTAAAGGAACTTGAGAGTTTCATGTATTTTGTTTCCGCAGTTAACACAACGATCATACCCCGATTTATATAAACTGACTTAACATCCAAACTGTACATACTTTTGTATATGACCAGTATAACCTTCGGTTTTACGGCAATAACATTTGCATTGATGCAAGCATGACTGCTATATCTGGCTGGGGGGTTCAATGACATATCGAGTTAATGCGATAGGATTTACGGTTTAGTGAATGTGCAAACAAGTCAAATACTTTGAACATTAAGTTTTGCTCCATTCAAAATTTCGGACAACATACACGTACTCATTTGGAAACCTCGGCAATAATAAACTACACACGGCTAAGTCTGCAGAATGTTAATTATTTCATTATCTGTTAGTCAATATTTAGTAGCTTAATGTGTCTTCCCAGTTTCTTAACTGTGATTTCATTTTAATGCTTATACGCGACTTTATATTCTTTCTGGTATAATGGAAGCACTCCGTCGGTTACGACGACGAGGGTTCCGGTTGATCCGAATCAATGGAACAGCCTGCTCGTGAAATTAACGTGTAAGTGGCTGAGCAGTCCACAGACACGTGCACCCTTAACGTAGTTCTCGGGGGATATTCAGCGTGACACAGAGAGTGACAAGGCCGGCCCTTTGAAATACACGTACAACAGAAACAGGAAGTAATAGTGAGAGAAAGTTGTGGTGAAAGAGTACAGCAGGGATCACCACCACCCCCTGCCGGAGCCTCGTGGAGCTTTAAGTGTTTTCGCTCAATAAACACTCACAACGCCCGGTCTGGGAATCGAAACCGCGATCCTATGACCGCGAGTCCGCTGTCCTAACCACTGGGCCATTGCGCCTCCACTCTGGTATAATACACTCACAATGGAGAGACAACTATCGCGCTGCGAATACATATATCCCGACTCTAATGAGGGTTACTCAAAATCTTCAGAGGTTTGTAGGAAAATCGAGAGCTACTGGACCAAATGTTGCCCATGGTTAATTGCTAAAAGTGTTTATTCTTTTCGGGAAATACATAAATAACAGAATGTTTATACGAGAAATAAATTAAGGGAACGAAAATTCTGTTCAAAATTGATGAAACGTTATTGTGAGAATGCAATGAGAGAATGTCATGTTTATGCATTTTATATATAGGTTACAGTGGAGGCGCAATGGCCCAGTGGTTAGGGCAGCGGACTCGCGGTCATAGGATCGCGGTTTCGATTCCCAGACAAGGCGTTGTGAGTGTTTATTGAGCGAAAACACCTAAAAAGATCCACGAGGCTCTGGCAGGGGATGGTGGTGATCCCTGCTGTACTCTTTCACCGCAACTTTCTCTCACTCTTACTTCCTGTTTCTGTCGTACCTGTATTTCAAGGGGCCGTCCTTGTCACTCTCTGTGTAGGTTACAGGAATATGTGTTCTAGTCTCATACTCGTACTAAAAGCGGTGCATGTAACTGTTCCATATTTTGAAAAATGCTATATACTCGTTAGAATATGCAATTAGAGATTGGGTTTAACATTTCTGTGTGTGTGAGTGGGGTGAATTAACCAATTTACAGAGCAGCAGAGGAATATTTCAAGAGACAACACTTCATCCATATTGTTTGTAATGACTATGTTAATTACTAAAAACACTAAGAGCGAATATTCATTTGCAAAACACCTGGGAACATTTAATAATCTCTTTATTGTACACTTAAAAACTTTATGGAATTACGGGAATCAATATTATTCCTGTGGAGAAAATACTAAAATGCAGTTGCTACGTGTAAAACTCATAACACACACGGAGAGCATCTGAAATACAGAGACCATAAAATCCTTAGTCTCGAAAGAGCACATAACTATCTTTGAGTACTGGAAACTGATAAAAGCAACAATATAGAAACAAATTAAGTATTCAATTAGTTTTTGCTTTTTGAGCCAAAAAATTAATTAATTAATTAAAAATTAATAATAAAAAATTAATAATAGGTGCAGGAGTTGCTGTGTGGTAAGTAGCTTGCTAACCAGCCACATGGTTCCGGGTTCAGTCCCACTGCGTGGCATCTTGGGCAAGTGTCTTCTGCTATAGCCCCGGGCCGACCAATGCCTTGTGAGTGGATTTGGTAGACGGAAACTGAAAGAAGCCTGTCGTATATATGTATATGTATATATATGTATATGTATGTATGTATGTGTGTGTGTTTGTGTATCTGTGTTTGTCCCCCTAGCATTGCTTGACAACCGATGCTGGTGTGTTTACGTCCCCGTCACTTAGCGGTTCGGCAAAAAGAGACCGATAGAATAAGTACTGGGCTTCCAAAGAATAAGTCTTGGGGTAGATATGCTCGACTAAAGGCGGTGCTCCAGCATGGGCGCAGTCAAATGACTGAAACAAGTAAAAGAGTAAAGAGTAATATTTTCGTATGAAAATATGAATTATTGTATCTAAATTGAGTGTGAAAAAGGCCAAACAAAAAATATAAGGGAGGCCAATATACCTAATAAGGTATACCTAATACACCAATATACCTAATAAGGTATGGAGGACGAAATATTTGAGAGAATGAAGATGAATATACAGTTCGAATTCACAGAATAATCTAGCCCCATTAACCTGAGAACCATTTATGTCTGGAAAGAAAGAAATATGTGAATGTGTACTGAATATGCGAAGAGATGATAAGACAAAAGAAAATATTTTTATTATTCTTAGATGAAAAAGATGTTCTGCTCTGGAGATAAAAATTCTAAAATGTTTATAAATTGTAAGGTCGCTCACCCAACATAAATGTGGAGAAACGTAAGTGAAAGTTCGAAGGAATATAACTCGATTTGATTAAATAAGATGAGGAAATACAAGGGTTGATATGTTTAGGTAAAGAAAGTATTTTAAATGCACTGAAGGAATCAAAAGCAGCAGAGTAAATGGCCCCAAAGTAAAGCCATATAAATTAACTGGATTAAGAAAATACCGGATAAGCATGGATTATTCGGTAATTCTCCGTTGTTAAACTTTTAAACCACGTCTTGGTTTATATGAATAGCAACATATATTCTCTAATTGCCTAACTCTTACATTGGACATTCGGTAAAGTTTCTCTTCTATATTTCTCCAGCGGTTATTTCATATCCCCATGTCAAACGTCTCAGACCATGAGGCAGCACTACTTAAAGGATATCTGGCGCTCGATTATTGGTTTCTAAGACTGAGAAAAACATTGGTTCTGGACCATGTTAGCAAACACTAGTTCCACTGTAGCCAGAATAACACCATTTAGGAACAGCTGTCTTTGGTAGTGTGTTGTGTTCACTGTTTTCCTGTTTATTTTCCTCTCTGCTTTTTGTTCCTTTGGATAGAGATCCTTCAAGTGGCTTTTTGTTTCCTCAAGTAAAACAACTGGGCCTCCTACCTGAATCCAGTTTTATGAACTTCCTTTCACCACCCTCGACTACACAATGAACACGTACAGTTCTGTGTTGTTTCAAAGTAACCAGTAACGTGTTCAAATTAAATTTTTTATGTTCATATAGACTCCACTCAACAAGTAATTTCTGGTCACACTGCCGCACACAGACATAACGGAAAATGGGTGAACGCCATTTCCAGAATTTTTAACTGTGATCTTGCATTATGCCGAATAAGGTATTGAGACACTCGTGAATATTTAGGTGTGCCATATATATCTTTTGCATCATCGTAAATTTTGAAGAACAAGTTCTGTTTTTTGCATCCATTCTTACAAATTCCAATCGAAATATCCCAGCTGGAGCTACCCTATTTTTTCCTTCAAGTGTATGAGGGAAGTGGAGCAGATTGTGGGAACATAAGTAGGTAATTCTAAATATTGTATAATGATTGTAGAGCATGGCTAGCAAGTTTAGGGACGGGGTTAAGTCGATAACGAAAGAAGAAAAAAAAGTTAACAAGCAGCCATGGTCAAATTTGAACTCAGGATGTAATCAGCTGAAAGTAATGTCCCTCAATATCTTATCCAACACGCTAGCTATCCGGCCAATTTTCTGCGCTGCTTTCAAGCTTAATAAAAGTCTGATATATATCTATTTGTTTTTGCTACAAAATTTTCACCAGTAGATGATTAATCTACCACTTTATTCGTA
Source organism: Octopus sinensis (assembly GCF_006345805.1). Taxonomy (NCBI): domain Eukaryota; kingdom Metazoa; phylum Mollusca; class Cephalopoda; order Octopoda; family Octopodidae; genus Octopus; species Octopus sinensis. The sequence continues at coordinate 6,451,256 of NC_043006.1, read as the reverse complement.
TTCAAAATGTGAGATGTGGCTGTCATTGCAAGTCAATTTGAAACTGAAAGAATACGGGCTGTTTTTCTTCTTTCTTTTTTTTTTTTTTTTTTTGACAAAGAAAACATTTACGAGGGTTCATTGTTGTATTTGTTGTAGAAAATATCCTCGATTCTTTTCAACAACTGTTAGCATTTTTTTTTTTTCCAATAATGTGTTTTTGTGTGCAAAATGCAGGACTCTTGCCTATTTTCGGATGTTATTCAATGGAATCTTTGCTTTGAATGTCAGCTTAACACAAAATAGCTTTACAAAACGTCTTACTTTACTTTCTTTCTTGATTAATACACGAGGAAAATTAAAAGGAACTTAGTAATTTCGCCTTCCTTGAATTAATTTGTAAAGGAATTAAAACAGAAAAGTCATCCATGTTTTGAAAAATATTCAAATCGGATACACACGGCGAACCTATGACACACGTGTCAACAGTGACACGTCGCTGGTTTTTAAGTGACATTCGATGAAAAATCTCCATTTAATACCATATCATTAAAAGCTTTATCGATAATACTTTACTTGAAATAAAAATACATGTATAGATGACAGTGACACTTCAATAGCAGGATTATAAAAGAAATTAAAAGTTGGAAATGCTGGGCTGAAATGGTTCGTCGTGAATGACATTGGGTAATCCAGAATGGAGCTGTAAAAGAAGACATTTTCTATCGCTAGGAACCAGTGATCAAGAATTCTTAATTAAAGACAGTGTGTCATACATAGGACTGTAACGTAATATTTGGGCATTTGGTTATAAAATTATGCGATATAGATAATACAGAATAATAGACTTTGGAAGAAGTAAGACCGTCATGAAATTAGCATGTCATGATATAACGCATGTATCATATATAAATTATTAAAGCAAGGTTCTTTTAAATAAAACCACTGATATATAAGCAGAATAATAACAGAAAATTCAGAAAATTAATAACTTAAACAACGCTCAAACACGCGCATACACAGCAGCACGTGCGCACACGTATTCACTTGCAACCTCACAAATGCACAGCTGTGCCCACGCACACAGTCACATGCAAACCCTCTCAAACGGACACAAAAGCATTTCTCCAAATGACACAAATTATACAAATTTTGAGTGGAGGATCAGTTACATTCTTTTCCAAATTTAACACAAGGAACCTACAGGAATTTAACTTCCATTTGAAAGAACTGAAGTGTGTCTCCCACTGGAACGATAAGTGGTCAAAATTAAAAGAGGATGATTGATCTGGAAATAGTCAGCAGACAGGTAGGGCTTGCACTTCCAGTTGAATCACTTTATGTATTGCCAGATAAACAGATATGCATTGATGCATTAGTGTATGTGCTCATTGACTTGAGACGACCATGAATGTTCAAATAGAGTGTTTTTCATGACATATGGCAGAGCTTACATCATATATCTAGGACAAGGCAATTCGGCGCGGTAGAGGTCTTATTTAAGACACATTCTCTCACATTAGAGAAATTTGTGGCCACCCGCTGTAGCGAAGACTTCGTTCTCTTTCTTATTTAGGAAGAATAGCGATAAACATCATAATACCAGGGGCTCACCATTGCTAGATCTCTGCTAGACTCTAGCATGTATGATGTTGGAAGTGAATGATACCTCTTTGACATGAAGAGAACAAGACAAACCGTACTAGTTTGTCTCCACATTTGCGGTTTTCTAACTGCTTGAAAAGTTTTCAGACGTTATCTACCTGCCGAATGGGTCAAATGCGATTAATTGTGAAGAACAGATGCCTGAGATGACACGTCTGTGTATCAGCTCACCATCTACAGGTGTTCTGCGGACTCTGCCAACATCTGCACTGCTACAACCACAAGTGTAGATCAGCGAGTGCGCAACAACAAAAGTAGTATCAGAAGTTGTAAGAATGATAAAAATGTAAGCAAAAATAACACTGGATGAACACCAACAATAACAAAGCAACAACACCTGCAACAGCAATAGAAACTGTGGAAACAACAGAACCAGTAGCGCCAACATCAACATTAACTCCGTTAGCAGCAGTGGAGGGTCGATGGAAAATAATGACAAAAAATAAATAAGAAAGAAACTAATCGCACCAGGGTATATCCCAAAACTATTCGCTTTCACCTTCTCTCACCGCTACATGCAAAAAGTAGAGGCATACACAAACAAACAAAAAACATGCATCTACCGCGTCCAAGGCGGAGTTTTACGACCGTACATCGGGTGGTTGGGTAGGGGAACAGAAAATGCAAACAAAAAGAGAAAAATCTTTTTTAAAAAAAGTCAGCATAACACAAAACAACACCAATTCTACATCGACTACAAACAACATTGAATCTGCAACATATATAGCGTCACTACTTCGACCTGCACAAATAGCAACAGAATAAAGATACAGAAACGAAGCAACAAGGGATATAGAAGAGGAAAACAAGCAGGAAAACACAGAATTCCCAAAACAAGGAGAATGATATCAACACTTGCAAAATAGTTAACTCCACCGAAAATAAGAACAGAATGCAACTTCATTTCAATTCGTTTCCTCTTTCCTTCTTTTCAACCAACATGACATGCTTAAGAGTAGATTGCATAAATGCATGTGGACTGGACTTAAGCTGGAAGCAGGAGCACTTACTCAATAGTTGTTGATCTGGGACGTGAACAGTAGAGAGGCTGGTGACTTTAAACTAGTCGCCGTGTTTGCCTTGATTAGATTAGGACAGACGGATTTCTTCGCGCGCTTAATAAGTTTCTTTTAAACATCCCTGTTTAGTATTGGTGGGCGACTGCAACGACACCTTGGATGCACCTGTTGATTGTGAGGAGCTAATTGAAATGAGAATGATTTGCAAACGTCTCTGAAGCGTCAGTCATTTCTCACTGGCTGAGAGATACCGACTAGATTTCCCGAATGCGACAGCGAGGAGCATATGGACAACCAGCATCGGATCATCCAAGAGAGAATTCCAAAGAATACCCAGCAAGGCTAGCATTGGTTGTCACCAATTCAAAGACGTCGGCTATACTGACCACAAATGTGTGGTGTGTACGGTCCACTTAGATAGACTGCATAAACGAGTAACGAGTCGCTAGAAAGTGAAGGCGGCACCCTTTGCTCCACCTTTACAGAGTCCAGTTTAGAAAACTAGTTAAGGAAGGAGGGGAGGGGAAGCAATGATCAACAACCCGCGGTGGTTAGCTGGAAAAGGGTTATTTATTCATACAGAGTTCAAGAGTCGAGGGAGAGTTATTTAGTAAGCTAGGAGAGGCGCATAGAGAAGGCATTGCGGCCTGAGTGCGATTGGCTCTAGATCGATTCCTCAACGCTAAGCACGATAGTTACTTTGACAGAGCAATGGAGCGTGCCTAGAGATATGAGACAATGAACAGCTCGATGGATCCAGATGGAAGAGGAGTGATGCGGCTACAAAGTCACTATTGGAACTTTGACAGACCTGCAAGCATGCGTGCTACTAGCTAACACTCAAATCTGTGCGGTTTTCATTCAAACATCGTTCAACTCTTGGGGGTGGATAGAGTTTACCGCCTACCTTGAGAATCCCTATCACGATTTAGGCTGCAGAGTATTTTGGAAGACTGATAACAGCTGATAATATACTTACTGAAAGCGATGACAGGTGGCAAAATGGTAAGTAGCCAAATCTGGATGATCTTCCCTTAGAATTTTTTTGTGATATGCCAGATTGTTACGGGGTCTCTTCTGCGATGGGCAGCAGGACGAAAGTGCTTCCATTTGTAATATAAGAAGTTTGGTGCTATTGCTGAGAACAAGGAATATGATTTTAACATCCTTCAGTCTTGGCATTTTAAATTACAGATTTTGGCCTGAAATGTTTGCACCTGTCTTAGATACTCTAGTATGTGAGGCACTGATATATATTCCACATCAAACAGATCTCTCCGTGATAACCCTCCACTACAGGGGGTTTGCTATAGAAAGGTTCCCATCGAAACTCGACTGTGTGGAACCGTGGTCAATTTAGATCAGTCTAAATCTGTCGATTCGATCGACAACCAAAATAATTCTGCGTCTGTCCTGAATGCAGCTGTTTTCGCTCCCACGCTCAGAGCCTGGGTTGCAGCAATGAACATATGCACAACGGAAGAAATATGGTAAAATTCGGTAAAAATCGATTTTTTTTTGTGGCAATACTCAACATGTTTAGTTTTTTTGCCTCAGAATGATGATGGATAAAGCTGAATTCTTTGATATTTGTATTGAGGACATAAAGGGCTATAACTATTCATAGCAGAAATGCAGATGTAGTACAAATGACAACATTAACAACAGAAGTGATAACAACAACAATCACAACATCAACATCAATATCACAATGAACAGCAATAACGCTACATATTGCACCGAAAGCTGCGAAAAATATGCGATACCAAACAACAACTTAGACTTCGCACTACCACCATCGGTAGTCTTCCATGCAAAGGGGACAAAAGTAAAATGAGTACCTCGAAGAGGACTTTCTCCGATCATCATCCATATGTCTACCAGAAACACAATTCCTACCACGTTCACCAAAAGTAATACTTCGTCTAAAACGACGACAACGACCATCATCATCAGCAGCAGCAGCACCACCACCACCACCAACACTAACACCACCCACCATCACCATCCCCACTTGAACTTCCAGGACCGCGGTGGTAGCGGACAGTTGCCTGAAATCACGGAGGAGACAGCTGGGATATTGTAATCAAATTTCAAAAACACCTCACCTGGTTGTGACAAATGGTGGCATTGCGAGTTCCCGAGAAACTCTGTAAGCACACATGGCAACCACCAGACTATATCCACAAACGTTCACGGACTACATAGACCAGAATATATAGATATAGAACAGATATGGATCATTTAGCACCATCGAGAAATTCGACCTATTTTTCTCTCTTGACTCGAAACTTGCATGATTTACGCTGTTCGCTTTGGACAAAATACAAAGAACAGAGAAGATATAATTTCTTTTTTTAACAAAATCATAACAGTTTTATCAAGTACCACCCGGTGAGGAAGATGAGGAAAGATAGGTAAGTTAGACAAGTATTCTAAGTAAATATTCTGCTTTTCAAGAAGGTTCATATTGTTCCAACAACACAGAGCTTAAGAAGACACTCAGTCCTGGCAATAGGTTGAGCCCTACATTTGGACAGCTCCCAGATACCCTCAGATGTTCACCTTTCTGTTGCGCTGCTTTTTATTCTATTATGTATATACAGTTCATAATTTTGCCTTCTTTAGTCATACGCGATGTTGTAAAGCTTGCAGCATTTGTAATTTCTACTTTTAGTTGGCAGAAACGTTAGCACGCCGGGCGAAATGCGTAGCCGTATTTCGTCTGCCGTTACGTTCTGGGTTCAAATTCCGCCGAGGTCGACTTTGCCTTTCATCCTTTCGGGGTCGATAAATTAAGCACCAGTTACGCACTGTGGTCGACGTAATCGACTTAACCCGTTTGTCTGTCCTTGTTTGTCCCTTCTGTGTTTAGCTCCTTATGGGTAGTAAAGAAATATACTTTTGTAACTATAATCTTGCAAACAGAAAATACGACGGACAATTTTATAGCAGCCGCGGTTGCCACTGTTACCGGTATCAGTGTGTTTTGTATTTTATTTTTTTTATCTTTTATCCTTGCAAGGTCATCCTTGCATTTCATTATTTCGGGTTCGATAATGATATGCTAATGTCTGTCCATTGTTTATTATCAGATCAATGTTGCTAGCCCAAGAAGACGGACATACCGAACATATTGCATACGGACATACCACACACACACACACATGTATCTACATATATATTCTTACATATAAACATATAAGTATACTTATGCATATACATATGTGTGTGCATATATATATATGTATGTATATGCACATGATAAACTTGAGAGTGGCGTAGGAGTGGCTGTGTGATAAGTAGCTTGTTTACCAACCACATGGTTCCGGGTTCAGTCCCACTGCGTGGCACTTAGGCAAGTGTCGTCTACTATATCCTCGGGCCGACCAAAGCCTTTTGAGTGGATTTGGTAGACGGAAACTGAAAGAAGCCCGTCGTGTATATATATTATATATATATATATATATATATATATATATATATATGTATATGTATGTATGTATGTATGTATGTATGTATGTATGTATGTATGTATGTATGTATGTGCTTGTGTGTTTGTCTGTTTGTGATTGTCCCCCAGCATTGCTTGACAACCGATGCTGGTGTGTTTACGTCCCCGTAACTTAACGATTCGGTAAAGCAACCGATAGAATAAGTACTAAGCTTACAAAGAATAAGTTCTGGGGTCGATGTGTTCCACTAAAGGCGGTGCTCCAGCATGACCGCAGTCAACTGACTACAACAAATAAAAGAAAAAAATTATATATATATATATAGGCGCAGGAGTGGCTGTGTGGTAAAGAGCTTGCTAACCAGCCACATGGTTCCGGGTTCAGTCCCACTGCGTGGCATCTTGGGCAAGTGTCTTCTGCTATAGCCCCTGGCCGACCAATGCCTTGTGAGTAGATTTCGTAGACGGAAACTGAAAGAAGCCTGTCGTATATATGTATATATATATATGCGTGTGTGTATGTGTTTGTGTGTCTGTGTTTGTCCCCCTAGCATTGCTTGACAACCGATGCTGGTGTGTTTACGTCCCCGTCACTTAGCGGTTCGGCAAAAGAGACCGATAGAATAAGTACTGGGCTTACAAAGAATAAGTCCCGGGGTCGATTTGCTCGATTAAAAGGCGCTGCTCCAGCATGGCCGCAGTCAAATGATGAAACAAGTAAAAGAGTAAAAAGAGTATATATTTCCAGATTGCCCACTCTCTAGTATCACTTCATTGTATTAATATTGCATCAATGACAAACGCATATCTTGATCAATATTTCTAGTCAAGTCTGTAATATGATTTTTTACTGTCGTGTTGTTATTGTTACAGTGAGTTCATATTGATTTAATTCAAATTCAGTTGAATCCTATATTCCTTTTATTGTTATTCAGGTTGTTGTCGACGCCTAATATGTTCATGTGATTTTTCTTTGCCGCATTCATTTTTTTCTGCTTTGTAATTGGTTTTGTGGTCTGAGTATAACTTCTCATGATTCGGGAATTCGCCGTGTTGTGAATCGTATGATGACATGTTTCAGACGGTCTGAACTACGTTTATCATATTTCATACAGTTTTCATGCAAAAAAATTGCTACTAGTATAGTTCGTTCAACAGACGTAGTCTTAGATTTTACAGTATTAGTTCCGGCCATGACCGAGATCGAATTTCCTGTCATTCTTCTTGTTAAGTGCTGGCCTTCGTCCTCTATCACATCAGATGTAACAATTTAGATGTCCAACTCTATTCTGGGAAGTAGTGTCGATAATGTGCCTGTATCTACTCACAAGCTCATAGGCACCAAATGGAAGCACTCCGTCGGTTACGACGACGAGGGTTCCGGTTGATCCGATCAACGGAACAGCCTGCTCGTGAAATTAACGTGTAAGTGGCTGAGCACTCCACAGACACGTGTACCCTTAAGATAGTTCTCGGGGATATTCAGCGTGACACAGAGTGACAAGGCCGGCCCTTTGAAATACAGGTACAACAGAAACAGGAAGTAAGAGTGAGAGAAAGTTGTGGGGAAAGAGTACAGCAGGGATTACCACCATCCCCTGTCGGAACCTCGTGGAGCTTTAGGTGTTTTCGTTCAATAAACACTCACAACGCCCGGTCTGGGAATCGAAACCGCGATCCTACGACCGCGAGTCCGCTGCCCTAACCACTGGGCCATTGCGCCTCCACATTGCTACTAGTATAGTTCGTTCAACTGACGTAGTCTTAGATTTTACAGTATTATTTCCGGCCATGACCGAGATCAAATTTCCTTTCATTCTTCTTGTTCGTCCTCTATCACATCAGATGTAACAACTTAGTTGTCCGACTCCATTCTGGGAAGTAGTGTCGATAATGTGTCTGTATCTACTCACAAGCTCATAGGCACCAAAATACTAATACCAAATCAATTTGATTTCCTTGGGACGTTCTCATATTTTTGTCTTGGTGGCTCTTCAGCGTCCAGTATAATGTCTTGATGTTTTGCTCACTTTCCTGCTCCTTTGTGCATTTAATAATGACGACAATGTGTAAGAACATCGTTGAAATTTTGTCGCCAGTATATGTGCAAAAGGTATAATTATGTACTTGAGAGTGACGATCAATCTATTTCATTCTTCTCCATCTTGATATCATCTTGATAATATAAAGGGAAATCGCTGATTTCATTGAGTTCGAATTTTATTTTATATGATGCAAATTTCCTAGGTGCAAGCAATAGAGATAAAGCTGTTCAGTAGCTATCCGTAAGAAAGAGGAATGAAGGAGTAGATTTGATTTTCATATCATTTTCACATCTAAATACGAATATATTTGCAGATATATTGAATGGGTACTGAAAGTTTAACGCGTGCAAAGAAAACTACGTGTGTTATATCGTTTGAGAACTAACACATACTTGTGCAACAGCATTTGAGAAAACATGTTATATTCTAAATGTTGTTATCATACACTATGTGGAAGCACTCCGTCGGTAACGACGATGAGGGTTCCGGTTGATCCGATCAACGGAACAGCCTGCTCGTGAAATTAACATGTAAGTGGCTGAGCACTCCACAGACACGTGTACCCTTAACGTAGTTCTCGGGGATATTCAGCGTGACACAGGGAGTGACAAGGCCGGCCCCTTGAAATACAGGTACAACAGAAACAGGAAGTAAGAGTGAGAGAAAGTTGTGGTGAAAGAGTACAGCAGGGATCACCACCATCCCCTGCCGGAGTCTCGTGGAGCTTTAGGTGATTTCGCTCAATAAACACTCACAACGTATCATACACTATATAAGATTCACGAATGGGCTACATTGCGAGCCATTATTTTCATTTTCTTTAACTTGTATCATGCCGCCGAAACGATTTAGCTGCTATATTTAGAAGCATGTGCAACTGTGTAATGGTTTTATGAGCTCTGGACGTCATATATTACTTTTTCAGAAATCACTTAAGTTTTTTGTAATGATGATGGTTGTTAGATAAGTCAAAGCCATGAAGTGTTCTTTATAAGATTTGCGAATCATCTACACGCTATCTATCCACAATAATACACTGTTGCAACGCTGCAAGCTGACACATTCGTTAACACACCAGGCAAAGTGCATAGCGGCATTTCGTCCGTCTTTGCATTCTAAGTGCAAATTCAGCTGAGGGAGATTTCGTCTTTTCTCCTTTTGGTATCGATAAAATAAGTACCTATTTCTTTACTACCCACAAGGGGCTAAACACGGGGGGGGGGACAAACAAGGACAGACAAACGAATTAAGTCGATTACAACGACCCCAGAGCGTAACTGGTACTTATTTAATCGACCCCGAAAGGATGAAAGGCAAAGTCGACCTCGGCGGAATTTGAACTCAGAACGTAATGGCAGACGAAATACGGCTACGCATTTCGCCCGGCGTGCTAACGTTTCTGCCAGCTCGACGCCTTGCTCAATCGGGTCGATAAGATAAGTACCGGTTGAGCACTGGGGTCGATAGAATCGACTTACTCCTTCAACCAAAATTGCAAGCCTTGTGGCAATATTTGAAACCAATAATATATATATATACGTTTAAAAACAAAATAGATGCTATTTGAATAAATTGTGAAATTAATGATTACTATTTCATCTAAACATGTATGATCGTGTAAAACTATTGTAACATTGTCTTGTTTTGAAATTACGGTTATTTCGCAACAGTGATGCTGTTGAAAATATTGGCGCACCCTGTACCTTCTAGAAATACTATGTGTTATGCACTCAATGGTCACGTGTCCGAATTCTTTTAAATTTAAGATTTTCATTTCCTGTTAACAGGAGAGTGAAATCTGAGTTCATTTTTATGGCGGTATAATGTTATCTTATTCTAGTCTGTTACCTTTTCATGTGCATTGTTTTGCACTAATTGGGGAAAAAAATTATAAAAGGAGTTTTTCATGGACGTGCGATGTGTATGTAGCTGTTGCATACTTGTGTCATCACATATTTGTATGTTGAATTGCCGTTGGTGTTGTAGATTATGATCGCCATAATCACCTGGCAGTTTAATTCTTTTATTTGGATTACTATTTCCTGCAGTTCCCCACAGGTGAAATCAGGTGCGAGTGTTCTTTCTTGTTTATGAGGTCGGCTAATGTATGTTAAGTGTGTTAGTAATTTATGCCCTGCCTTACTGCCGTAACTCAGGGGATATTTCTGCATTCTAAATAAACATATCGTAGGGTCCCATATATGTAAAATAGTAAGCTGAAAACTTTGATCACATATTCTATGTGGGCGATATGATAATTGCAGGTTTTAATAATTATGTTGTTGAGTGCACGATGGTTGTAGCGATATTGTTAGATTTCTTGAACTGTTGTGTATGAACTGTTGCATGTTTGTGAAACAGTTTTCACAAGAAATAGATTAGTTGGGCAAAGGTTATGTTTCTGCATTGGTAATTACCTCATAACGATGATTGGTAGATGACTGATGAGGTGACGAGAAACATATGGGGGGGGGGGGAGACAGTTTGTTTTGTGTGAAGCAGGAAGTAATAAATATTTGATGTAGTTTACTTGGAGGCGTAAGTGAAAGTTGTTTGTCTAAAATGATGAATGAATTCAGCTATGATGTCTCCTCAAGCGTTCGATATATATCGATTTTGTACAAGGATGTATTGTTGCGCATTGGGGACAACAGGAATGATGATTTTTGTCAGCATAAAACATTCCAGCTCCAGCTTCCTTCATGTCATATTTACAGAGATATTTCAATTTTATAGAATTGCAGAAATCAAGAATGATGTGTGCAATGAATGTTATCAGAAACGGTGAGGAGAGAACTATCCATATTTTATCCATTTCATGCTGCCCAAAAATAGTATGGAATATTTCGATTTTTATGTTCTGTTAGAGATCAGAGATATAGTCAACTGCACATAACTATGTCTCCTTGACATATTGAAACTCCTTGCATCTGAACACTTCCATGTAAAATGAATTCCCGGTCAGCTCAGGAGAGGGACCATAAACCATCCATTTCTTATAACATTGAAAACTGAATCACAAAAGGTACTGAAGAAGAAAAGGCAAAATATCTCTTCATGGCCAGCATCCTGCACGGCTTGACAGAAGAAAGAAACCTAAGTAAAAGCCAACAACGGCTCAAAAGCTCTAGACTAAAAGCCAACAACGGCTCAAAAGTTCTGGACTAAAAGCCAACAACGGCTCAAAAGCTCTGGACTAAAAGCCAACAACGGCTCAAAAGCTCTGGACTAAAAGCCAAAACGGAAGGACTGATTCTCGCTGCACAAGACTAATGCCCGATTACAAATAATTATAAAAACTAAATAATGAATACAGGCCTCAACACTAAAGGCGGAATGTGCAACCACCACAATGAAACAGTTGACTACGTCTTCTCGGGCTACCGCATAGCTGTTTCTCCTTGTTAGGTCTTGGGGTTATGCATATGTAATGAAATCACTCTAACTGGAGTGAAACATATTAACCAGAACCAACGCTACCCATATGACAATCCTTTCCTTCTATGGTATTATTGAAGGAACTATAGTTTATCGGAAATTGTAAGAAATAATTTACCTTTTGTCGCGACTGAAATTCGAACCTGCCTATACAATATTGACTTCCCACTAAAATTAATGAAAATCTTTTATGATCGAACAACAACTCTGTGTGAACGACTTCTACTCGTAGACAGAAATAGGAAACGAGGAAGTGGGGGGGGAGAAAGAGGGAGAAAGACAGATGGAGATTGGAAGAGAGAGTGAGAGGGACACGAAAGTCAAGGACGCAACGTTGTAAAAGCATCATTGAGGAGTAGAAGCGAGTACCAAAGTAAAATAGGGGTGATAGACATAGAAATTGAACCACTAATGAAATACTACTAAAAAGTAAATAAGTAAATAATTGACAGGAAAAACGAAAAGAAAAAAGAAAAAGAAGGAAAAAAGAAAGAGTGTTTTATGTTATGTTTTAAAATATTGAAAAATAGAAGAACAATTTTAGAGAACGTATAAAACGCTTCAAATAATTGTAATGGTATACGATAATTAATTATGTAAATCTATTTATAAAAGAGAGGTTGTGTGCTGTCTGTCTCCTACGATTTAGATTCCTAACTACTCCCACATTTTGCGGTGCAGTTTAACCAAAACCGGGTATCTTATAGTCGTGATTCATATCGAGCCCTTCTGGGTATTAGCGCGCGTCTACGATGAGTCTACGATTTTAAAAATAATTTACCATCAATTTTTCCCATTTTTAATGCATTTTTGGCATATATAAGGGAAGTAACTCTCTAAAAGTTTATTATTAAATCTCAGAACGTAAAAAGCTACAGTAACACCCCCCCCCCCATTTGTGGTTAGCCATATTGAGATGGCTATTATACTTTACATCTCTAAAAATGCTTATATAGTTATTTCCCTTACAAACCCGAGCAACGCCGGGCGATACTGCTAGTACATGATAAAAACGGACAGTTTAAAAAGATTAATGGTAATGCATGCGATGAGGGGCGCATGCAGCCGTTCATAACCCCATTGTTATATAATCATCTCAATCATATTCGTTCTATGTATTGTCCCCTCTGTGGTGTCCTGTCTGTCCTTGTTTGTCCCCCTCTATATCGAGCCCTTGTGGCTAATAAAGAAATCAATGTATATGTGTATGCTTGTGTGCATTCTTATACTCATATGTGTATTAATTTTCCACGTGTATTTGTTTTCAATTTCTAAGGAGAGCATGTCTAATCTATAGGGGACTCAACCACGAAAATATTTAGAGGGTAAAATAGCCTTTTGTCATTGCAAATTGGAATATTCCACGAACTCTCTCTTTTCTATGTAATTAACATTCTATCTGAATTTTAAAACTGGGTATACTATCATTAATTTTTCTCTCATTAACCGTTATTAAATGAAGGATAAAAACGTTAGATAAAACAATTTAAGCAAAATATGTTTGCAAAAAAACATTAATAAATAGGTGCAGGAGTGGCTGTGTGGTAAGTAGCTTGTTTACCAACCACATGGTTCCGGGTTCAGTCCCACTGCGTAGCACCTTGGCCAAGTGTCTTCTACTATAGCCTCGGGCCGACCAAAGCCTTGTGAGTGGATTTGGTAGACGGAAACTGAAAGAAGCCCGTCGTATATATGTATATATATATATATGAGTGTGTGTGTGTCTGTGTTTGTCCCCCTAGCATTGCTTGACAACCGATGCTGGTGTGTTTATGTCCCCGTTACTTAGCGGTTCGGCAAAAGAGACCGATAGAATAAGTACTGGGCTTACAAAAGAATAAGTCCCGGGATCGAGTTGCTCGATTAAAGGCGGTGCTCCAGCATGGCCGCAGTCAAATGACTGAAACAAGTAAAAGAGTAAAAGAGTAAATAAAAGATGCTGTACCATTTTATTTCATTCTGATTTGTTAAATACGACTATTGGCTTCAAAGTTTGGCACAAGGCCAGCAATTTCGGGGAATGTCGATTACATCGATCCCAGTGATCAGGTGGTACTTATTTCAACGACAATAGGAAGATGAAAAGCGAAATCGATCTCGTCGGAATTTGAATTTAGAACGTTAAGACGATCGAAATGCCATCAAAGTGTCACATAGTTTGGAAATCATGAGGGTTGATGTGGACATGTGTAGAGTATTGAGTGGAGATTTCAGCAACGACGTGGAAATTCTGAATGCGAGGAGCAGTTGTCGGCTTGTGGAGGACATCCCAAGAGATAGTCAAGAGTGCGTGGATATCTATTTACTCGGTCTCCGGAACAATCAAATGAGTAAGTAATACGTTTTTTACTTCGCTTTTCTTTTCCACCAGCATATTGACCTTACGTGTGGGTAACATAAATGCACTTGATCTGGGGCTACTATAAAATCAGGTTCACGTGCTCAATGTCATTATGTTGCTAGGTTTAAATGTAACAGCCGTCAGCAAGACCAGGATATTCGCCATAGCAAGGTTGCTTGGCATTGTTTTAAAGATCTTCGAATCTATTAATGTATCAGTCAAGCGGAGTGAGGGCATGGAGACGGTAAATGGTCCTCAAGATGTGGTTCGTGTTCCTGGACTCGGATTGTAAATTGAAGATCCAGGTCGGGAATAGTAATGAAGGGTGAACCTTTAGTCTAGCCAGGAAACAGAAATAATCCCTAAAATAGTTGGAGCATGGGATATGGTTAAAAACGTACTGACAAAAACATACTCAAACAGCAGGACTTACAGATGTTTCTTTTTAGTTGTTTCAGTCATTTGACTGCGGCCATGCTGGAGCACCGCCTTTAATCGAGCAACTCGACCCCGGGACTTATTCTTTTGTAAGCCCAGTACTTATTCTATCGGACTCTTTTTGCCGAACCGCTAAGTGACGGGGACATAAACACACCAGCATCGGTTGTCAAGCAATGCTAGGGGGACAAACACAGACACACAAACATATACACACACATACATATATATATATATATATATATATATATATATATATATATATATATATATATATACATATATACGACAGGCTTCTTTCAGTTTCCGTCTACCAAATCCACTCACAAGGCATTGGTCGGCCCGGGGCTATAGCATAAGACACTTGCCCGAGATGCCACGCAGTGGGACTGAACCCGGAACCATGTGGTTGGTAAACAAGCTACTTACCACACAGCCACTCCTGCGCCTATATATATATAACATACATAAAATACCTCTGCTACTCACTGCAGGCATTCTACGTAAAACAGTTTCAATAGAGTAAAGAAAAGTAACACTAGAAAAAGCCATTTCACACACCCAAGCCACATAGAGCTGTTGTGAATGAAACTTAGCAAAATCTTCTGGGATTTGCCAATCTAAACAAATCAGGTTCTAGAGCATAACAAACCGCACCTAGTGGTGGTGGCCAAGGTGCACCACATATGATATATAGTTAATGTTGAATGCCCTTTTGACCCACGAATAATGAAGAAGGAAAGTGAAAAGTCAGATAAATACAACCCTCTTAAATACGAAATAGCCCGGCTATGGAAAATGAAGAAGGTGAATATTGTGCCAATTGTTGTTGGGTCCTTGGGGACAGTATTAGAAGGCATCAAGGGAAATATAAAGGAAATTAGAATTGAGTGCCCAGCAGAACTGTTATAAAAGGTTTACCTTCTTGCCACGGCCAGAATAATCAGGAAAGTATTAGACTACTGAAAAGAACAGATAGGCTGCAGTTAGCAAGTCCGCTACGCATTGAAGACGCCAGCAAAACTCACCATCTTTCATCATCATCATCGTCATCATTATTATTATTATTATTATTATTATTGTTGTTGTTGTTGTTGTTGTTGTTGTTGTTGTTGTTGCTGTTGCTGCTGCTGCTGCTGCTGCTGCTGTTGTTGCTGCTGCTGTTGTTGTTGTTGTTGTTGTTGTTATCATCGCCACTAAAATGTAGAAGGAGGTGATTAGTTGATTAAAACGCTCCGAATACTTGACCTCAAAGACCCTGCAGAGTCCAAAAGCCCATTCCCAGTTCTGCAGAAACAGTGATTGAGGAAAAATAGTTTTCAGTTTTCACGTGAACTTGCAAGCATGTTTGCCAATGGACGTAATTACAGACTCGATGATCTAATGTGGATTTCATTGACTTCTGTATAACTGAGTTGTCAGAAGCGATGCAATCAACTGTACAAGTGAACCGATTGACTAGTCTGATCTTGATGTTAGCCTTTTCCTTCATTATTTCGCATTTATATTTTCCATGGATAGATATTGATCGTATGTAGTTAAAATCAAGTATTGCTAACTGTTTTTAGTAACATCTTTTGACTCTTTGCTGCTTTTCGTTTTGACTTTATTTCTCTCTGTTGAGTTTTGCAATGCAGTGATTATTCTCTGCATCTTTTGTTTTTTTTTTTTTTCTTCGGCAACGCTTCGAATTCCAAAATGATTATATTCAGTTAACCTTTTTTCTGTTCTTTTGTTCTTGTCTAAAGCCTTTTATTCATTGCAACTTTGAAATGCTCGTAATAATTTTGTAGATTTTTTTGCTTCTGTAATCATTTCAGTTATCTTCACTTCAACGCTAATATACTGAAGTTGATTATCTATAACTCTTCTTTTACTAGTATTAACTTCAGCGATCAACATTAGTCTATCCCAATTGCAGTAATAATTTTTAAGTTTCACTTTCTCTCCTCTTGCATCAAGTTAATTTATTCCTCGATATTTTGGAAGAGTGGTCCTTCCCTAATTCTCTGATTTCAGTGCCTGGAGTCAATTTAAATTTTAAGCTTTACTAAATTTTCGTCTTCTTATGTTAACTTTGGCACATTTTTGTAATCCAATTCTCACAATGCAAAATCAATGAAACAGTTTAGTAGGCAATTAAATGGGATTTGTAAAATGAACGATAACAATAACAACGAGAGAGGATTAGCAGTATGCCCACCCATGAAGATTTTCATGGTTCCAATTTATCTTTTTAACATTATTGAGGGTTAGTCATAAAAGTAGTGGAGATAGATTATATTTTAGAAAGATTATGTATGTCTAAGGCAGGTTTTACTTCACTTACCTTTACCGTGGGCAGATTAAAATTTTTAATAATTTGACAGGACATTCTTTCTGAATCATGCTTTCTGAATTATTTGGAATGTTCCTAAAATCCAGGGCTGAGTTTTATTATGAAATTGTTTCAGGTAATCCGTCCCTTACTTGCTATGATATACATATATTATTTTTGCTACCTTTCATAATTTAGGAATTCACCTGTAGCAACATAATCCGTTTCAGCTCCCGGTGGCTCCTCTAAAAAACTTTTAAAATATCAGTTGCCTTCTGGTACAGATTGTTGGTAAATATGTTTTAAGCTTCAGTGTTCTAGCTCCACATTGTTTTCACTTAGTGGAGGCACATGGCCTAGTGGTTAGAGCAGCGGACTCGCGGTCGAGGGATCGCGGGTTCGAATCTCAGACCGAGTGATGTATATGTTTATGAGCGAAACACCTAAGCTCCACGCGGCTCCGGCAGAAGGCAATGGCGAACTTCTGCTGACTCTTTTGCCACAACTTTCTCTCACTCTTTCCTCCTGTATCTTGCAGCTCACCTGCGATGGACCAGCGTCCCGTCCAGATGGGAAACCTATACGCCAAGGAGACCGGGAAACCGGCCCTTATGAGCCAGGCGTGACCCGAGAAGGAACAAACGTTGTTTTCACTTTCCGAAGTCAATATTAATTTAGTAATTTAGTCAATATTCCTATTGATTTTCTGTCTAGTAACCATTCTATATTGTTTTTGTTTTATTTCATTGACTTCTTTTGCAACAAATTTAGAAAATACAAGTTTTGAATTTCAAGTAGAAATTGAGGACCACTTTTGTCACAACTACTTCCTCTGTTTATGTCACATCGTCGCCTGCTCCATGTCTTGCGCCATGATCGCTATAGTGTTGCATTTACATTATTCTTCATGTTGATGCTGTGTTTCGTTCAACATACATATACTGCTAATTCAATATAATTCTTACATCCTGAGAATCTACTCTGTAGTGATGTTATATTTTGGAGATTATTTGGTTATGTATTTATTATTCTTACTCTTGATCATATTAGACATCGCCATTCAGTTTCCTTATGCAAATATTTATTTGAGGTTTATTAAGTTTTGTCTAATACATTTACCTTCTGTTTAATATTTTTTTAGATTTGTATCTATTGGTATCTCAACCAGTTTCAATCAAAAACTACACTGGCTGAATAATTTGTTATATATATATATATATATATATATATATATAACGGACAAATGAAAGAAGGGTGCTCAACCAATTTATTGGGAGTCACACGTATAGATCAAAATCGTTTGATTCAAATTCGTTGGTACCCTTGAGTTTCAAGTGCGAATTTGAATGAGAGAAGTTGATTGTTATAACCAAAAAGTGGGCTGCTATTGGTCGAGGAATGTAACGCGGTGTCGTGGTTTGATGTTGGTATATGGGTAACAGTTATTTGGAAAGTAACACATGATGAACAGGAAATCTATATGTGTGTGTATGCGTGGTGTGTGTCTGTGTGTGTGCGTGTGTGCGTATATATATATATGCATATATATATATATATATATATTATATATATATATATATATATATATATATATATATGCATATATATATATATATATGCATATATATATATATATGTATGTATGTATATATATGCATATGCATATATATATATATATATTATATATATATATATATATTATATATATATATAATCTT
Organism: Octopus sinensis; assembly: GCF_006345805.1. Lineage (NCBI taxonomy): Eukaryota > Metazoa > Mollusca > Cephalopoda > Octopoda > Octopodidae > Octopus > Octopus sinensis. The sequence continues at coordinate 6,432,842 of NC_043006.1, read as the reverse complement.
TTGTTTCAGAATGAGATAAAAAACCAAGGCTGTATAGATATTAGAGCATTTATAGATAGAAGGTCTTACAGCTGTTTCTAGGATATTAATTAATAATCTCCCTTCATCGGAGACGGTGTGAGAGGAAAAATTTATTCATAGTTAGTTTCGATGGGATGCAAAATAGAGAGTGAGGTGGAGGAAAGAAAATATATGTGAGATATGTATGGGTATTGAATTTGTAAATCCGTTTTATATGCAATAATGACACCATTATCTATTATATACACACACAAATATATGTATATATCGGTTTTGCATGGTTATAGATGTCTATTGTTAAAAAAAAAACTTTTTGGTAATATTTTGGCAGCATAAGCAAATGTACATTATTTTCAGAAACGACTAAGCTAAAAGTCTCATTATGCTTCCATATTGTTACAGCATCTTGGCGTTAGCATATTCTAAGGTATTTGGAGATTCATAGAATTTTCAGAATTTGTTTTCCTGACAATTTAAACTGGACAATCAGATGCAGTTATAACTTTGTTGCTACATTGTTATCTCCCGGTGTATTTTCTTTGTTTGCTTTGGAAATCGATCAATTTATACGATGAATACTTTCTTTATATACACTTCAAATTCGAAAATTCTCGCTAAAGCGAAGTAAATTATAGATATAATATATAACTTCATGTTGCCGTCCAGAATATTGAAGAAGGGTGGCTGAGACAGGCAAAATTGTGTGGCTAAATAAACCAATACGAATAATATGCTGTACTATTGTTATGCCAGGGTAATTCAATATAATGGTGGTTGTCCCTCAAGCAGGGGTTTTTACATATCGTTACTTGTTTTGTATTCTTGTAATGCTAATCTTTATATATAAAAGTGAAGTTGTGTGTCTGTCTCCTACGATTTAGATTCCTAACTACTCCCACATTTTGCGGTGCAGTTTAACCAAAACCGGGTATCTTATAGTCGTGATTCATATCGAGCCCTTCTGGGTATTAGCGCGCGTCTACGATGAGTCTACGATTTTAAAAAAAATTACCATCATTTTTCCCATTTTGAATGCATTTTTTTGCAATTATATAAGGGAAGTAACTCTCTAAAAATGTATTATTAAATCTCAGAATATAAAAAGCTACAGTAACGCCCCCCTTTGTGGTTAGCCATATTGAGATGGCTACTATACTTTACATCTCTAAAAATGCTTATATAGTTATTTCCCTTACAAACCCGAGCAACGCCGGGCGATACTGCTAGTTTTATTTAAAATTGCCTGGTTTACAATGTGAATTTATTCTGATTGTTGATTTTACCATTTTTTATAAAACGTAAATTTCCAGCTGATTGTTGTTTCTTGTACTCTTCTTGGTTTTGCGTTTGGCGCCGCCGTCAATATCTTTGTCCTTGTGTTCATTAAAAGAAGTCGTTGTCGTCGTCGTCGTCCCCCTCTTCCTCCCCCTCCTCCTCCTCCTTCTTCTTCTCCTCGTCTCTCTTATCATCATCATGTTCATCGACATCATCATTGATGCTGGGGGTGGTCATGGTGTGTTAATTGTTATGACTTTAAGTGGCTAAGACAAATGTGAATACAAGAAGTCTGGTGAATGTGGAGACTTGTTTATTGTAATTATCACATGTTTGGCAGATTTTTTTATGTATTCTGCTGGATTTTAAACCATTGCTGTTTTCACTTGTAGTTAAGAACTATTCAGAGATATCTGTGCCATTGAATTGGTTTAATTTTTTTTTTTTTTTTTTTTTCATGAGTTCTTGTGGATTGAAAGTACTATGTCCGTCGGATATAGTATAAACTTTCAAACCTCTTTATCGAGAATATATTTGTCATTTGAACAAACTACAACAATTAGAATACAATATTTAGCTGCTTAATATTTTAGAATTTCTCTTCAGATACTAGTCTTATGTGCCAGCCATAGCATTTTCATTCCAACCACAAATTCTGAGATATGTATGTATATATATATATATATATATATATATATATATATATAAACTAGAACTGGTAGTGTCTGACATCCATGAGATGTATCTCACATACCTCATTCCTTCTTCCTTGATATGTTGCTCCAAGGAGAGACCACGTGTAATACGAGTTCGAGAATCTCTGGTCTTAAAACACAATTATCAGGTTTCTATCACTTCTGTTTGTAAGTCTGCGACCCAGGTGTGTTTCTATTATCTGTAGTTGTTTCATACAATAGTTTTGCATGATGTCTCTTGAGTAGTTTCAGCTTCCATAGAAATATCACATATTGTATTTGCTTTTATAACAGCTTTTGCAGCTCTCTCTCAAATGCGTGCTTATATTATTATATTTTGTTTTCTCTTCAATTGAAAGTACTTGACATTATATGCATTCACTTCCAAGAAGTACAATTTTTTTTCATCGTGTTAGGCAAGAGCATTTTACATTTCATTATATATTAATTCAGTTATATATCTTCTAGTTTCACTTTAATATTATCTAGATCATTCTATTCGTCTCCATTAGAGCATTATATAATTTCCCTGTTTAAGTGGATCCTTCTCGTCCTGCATTCGTGGTGAATGCAAAAATAATTTGTTGAAATACATGTGGTGCCTTTTAAATGCAGTGAAGCCTTTTATATTAGTTTTCTTGTCTACGTTTTACTATTTTTGTTAATTATGCCTTGAACAAAACAGTCTCCTGTTACAAATTTACCTACTTTTTGATGATTTCCACCACAACATCACACAGATTCATATGCCACCTTTATGAACTTGAAACCAGCTTCTATCGATTAATAGCAAACCTAAGATATATTAATTTATTATTATCCTTTGAAAACTATTAACAATTACTAGCCGTGTAAATTTAGTTCTTTTATAAATTTTATTATTTCCACAATAGGCGCTCTGTCGCTGTTAAATGCATATCCCTGGAAAATGTTCCATACATGTTAAATATTTGATTATAAATTTCCTTTCTCCCCTACACCATGATCTCACATTTGCAATCTCAGCACAGATGCCCTTTGCAAACAACTGCAAATCTTTCTCTTATCCCATCCTACGAACAAGCAATCCAATTAAATGCGCTTTATGCTAAGTCAAGCAATATAATGCGATGTACAATATATTTACACAGAATCATATAACGACCAACGTGTATTCCCACAGCCTTCATTATGCAACTTAAACAATGCAATGACTATTTATAACCTCGACACCATTTCAAAAGATCATATCGATCTGCTATACACATTACATTTCGGTCGCTGCAATCTAAACAATATTATATAATATTCTAAATGTTGATTTTTCATAGTCTTTTACATAAGGAAATTTCGAAATATTTGCATGCGATCTTGATCTCGATTTATTACTTTTATGGCGTCCATACGATGAATTCATTCACACATGACTATTGAATAATATATGAACTATTGGATACTTTGGTATGAATATAAATTTATGTTTACATATGCATGCGTACTGACATATGCACACAGTGTTACAATGCCGACACACGTATACACTGGCACGCACAAAACACATACAGACGCATACATACAGAAACGAACTCACACACATACTCACGCACGCGTGAGTATGTAGCTATGCGCGTTTGTATGTGTTTATGTGTGTGTGTGTGAATGCATATGTAGTTTCATTATGCGTATAATTATATATACATCATGTTATTCACTTATGCAACACATGCACTTCCGAAAATGCGTCATACATTCTCAATATGATACTATAGTGATTAGAGATAGTTTATCGGAGAAAGAAATTCATTTGCATATTGGCATATATTTATAGCAGATCAGAGATTTTATGAGACGTGCCGCTTGTAATCATTGATATAAGTCAATAGAAAATCGATTAGTCGCATCGTCCAACACTTGCCCAACAACCCCTCTGAGCTTGCATTGGAGGAGGATTCTTTAAGAAGAAACTATTGGATACAAAACCTGATAAAAAAAATGCATGGAGCTTGGAATAATCAACAGACATCCAATACAAACTAGGTATTCTGTAGCATCCTTAAATGGACCGGCTTACGCCATGTTAATAACAGCTGCTTTGCAGCTTTTACTGTGTTTCAGAATCGATATATCGTGGTCTGTTTTTGTTTGCTGTGCATGATACATATCAGTGGGAAAATGCAGTTAGCAAATCCTATATGCCACTGTATCTGCTGCAAGTAGTGCTCTAAATTTGCATTGATTCTGCAAACCACTTCTTCGTCGGCTCTGGTATACCAATGATACTGGTGGTTGTTTTTAGCCCCGAGTATATGTGAAACATTCAGTGGGAAGCAAATAACACAAGTCATATCAATTTCAAAAATAACTTAGACTGATATTATATAGATAAGTGCTTATCGCCCATATGTGACCAAAGAACTCATAGAATTTATACTTGATAGCTATAACATCGCTGTAACTGTTCCTTGGAAGACGGGATACGTGAATAAATTGGACAAAGTATACGCAGAAGAAATAGATAGTGTAAACCAACTTGAGGGCAGTATATACTGAGCAATTCATTCTATTATGAAGATCGTTGGAACCAATAAAATAATGCAAGCATATAAAAAATATAAATGTATTTATAATGAGGCAGGTAGAGAACAGCATGTGCCACATACGCAACGATAACGTTCCCCGGAACTTCATCCTTGAGAAAGAGATGCTTTTTAACATATTTAGTAGCAACAACCCTTCCAAAGAACGGTTTTGTGAAAGGATAAAACATTGCCGACTCCGGCAGAGATGTAGATAAATGGCTGAACTTAATGTAAGCCGGAATAAAAAAGCATGACACGAACAGAAAGCGTTGGAAAATTTCAGTTCGCTTTTGAAACTATATGTGTCACTTCGTGCCATTTTCTGGCATTCCCTACTCGTATATGCCATGAGATGTTTTTCTGGTGCATATACCTATTTCTTTACTCCCCACAAGGGGCTAAACACAGGGAGGACAAACAGGGACAGACAAACGAATTAAGTCGATTATATCAACTCCAGTGCGTAACTGCTACTTATTTAATCGACACCGAAAGGATGAAAGACAAAGTCGACCTTGGCGGAATTTGAACTCAAAACGTAGCGACATTTCGCCCAGTGTGCTGAAGATGCTGCCAGCTTGCCGCCGTGGGTGCATATACCTGCGTCGGTGTATGTGCATGCGTGTAATGACGTTTACTTCTTTCTATGATGTGCTTGGTATATCTACTAAATGTAGTGATTAAATTCAAATATCATTTAATGTAATAATTTTTTTATTCAATTTAAATATTATTTAATGTAATAATTTTTAGTTACACTTGTTATATTCAGCTGCTCAGAGACTCATAACTTTGTCCAACAAGATTGGAAAGTGCACTCGATAAAGGTACAATGATATCCTCGCTTCTTTTTTTTAATCACCATTTGTCATTGTACGTCGCTCTTCTAAATAGTAGCGTTTCCCGTAAGGAATGGCTGGTATACATACGTCTGTTTGTCGCTATGTTTACGTTTGATCGGACTCCGTAGTTTTATTAAAATTTTCATTGTTCATGTATCACTGGTGCTATTTAGGAACAAACTTTGATTGTTAGTTACTTGTCGTTTTGATGTGTACCAAATATCTCTCGTAATAACGGGAAAAAAAAACGGCGCTAATTTTATTAAAGGATACCGGCAATAACAGTAGTACAAAGAGGATGCTGCAATAAGGAAACAAATACGCACTGCAGGAAAATACACAAATAAAATATCAAAGAAGAAGTCAGTTGAAGGATTGCAATGAATGCCACAATTTCGATCTCTTTGGTGGGAGGTGTTTCTATCTTATACAACTACAGAATTCATGGAGACTATTTGTCAATCTTCCGTAACCCTGTAAAGCTTACAGATTTCCTGCTGAATCGAAATCTCTCTTTCGCTTTGGTGGAAACCTAAGACGTGACAATGTTCGCAATCTCATCTCAAATCACATATCACATGCTACTACATTCGTCAATGTCTTCCGATATGCTGCAAAATAAGATTATATATGTATGTAGAGGTATGAGTATGTGTGAGTGTGCGTGTGTCTGTCTGTGCCTCTGTCTCTGTGTGTGTGTGTGTGTGTGTGTGTGTATGTGTGTGTGTGTGTGTGTGTGTGTGTGTGTGTGTTTGTGTGGCTGTGGGTGGGTGTGGGCGGTGCGTGTTGCCAGATATGCATATCACAACCGTTTCACGGCTTCTGGGAAAGAAACATGATACATAGCAGCGCAAAACCGCCCACAGGGAAGTGTTTCTGCGAGTGATTTCATAATGCTGCGATATTTCTTTTATATACGATTGCACTGAATAAACTATCTTCTAAATTACGCAGAAATGAAAATAACACTGACATCTCATATTTACCAAAATTACATACAAGTATCTTGAAAGAGTAAAGAGTAAATTTATTCAATAAATTCGGCATTGGCTTCATCCACGGTCTCCAGACGACTTTGGAATCTCCTGCAACTCTTCTGGACAATCTCCTTGTTTAAGTTGGCGAATGCTGCCATGATCCATGTTCTTGCCTTCAATTCATCTTTGGTGTTACAAGCAGTTTTCTTGATCCCTCGTTCAACTGTGCCCCACAACATAATAATGAAAGGGTTGCAGGCTGGGGAGTTAGGTAGCCAGATATTAGGAGTGCTGTGGTCGCAGAAATTGTCTCACAGCTATGATTGGGTTCTCGTGTTTGTGTGGTATGAAGCAGAGTCTTGTTGCCAGAGAGAGGGTCTTTCAGCAGCAAACCTCAACACCTAGGGCAGCACTACCTCCTCCAGGGAACTGATGTAGGTCTCCGTGTTGATTTTAAGACCGTGTGGGAAGATGAATGGAGGCGATCATCAGTGATCATTCCAAATACCATGACGCTGACTGGATGTTTGATTTTTATCACTCTCATACATAACCTCAAATTGTGCTGTCCTCAAATTGACACCGAAACACTCTGAAATATTCGTATTGGAGCTTCCGGCACGAATGCCAAGCAGTACAGCATGTCGTTTCCAAATTTCTGGTGCTGCATTTCTCTCTCATAGTACCTGACTGACTCTACTATACTGTGCAGTCGACAAAATCAAAAGCTAGCAATGCGCCTGCGCAGATTTAATAATATAAAACGGTGACACTTTACCCATCGCAGCCTATGAGTAAAAGAATTTAAAAATTAGCTCCTTCAAATCATAACAACTATTGTGTAATATGGAAATGAATTGGGAGATTTTAGAAGTACATTAGGAAATCTCTATAAAATTGCTCATCGCTAAAATTATTCCGATGAATTTATGACTAATTGGTTTCTGGGTCCTTAGATTCTGTTTCAGGGTCTTAACACATGCAATTAGGGTCTAACTATAAATGCTCTCTCTCTCTCTCTCTTCTGATACAGTCCTTTATATGCATATGTACGTATGTATTTATATATATATGTGTGTGTGTTTATATATATATATATATATCCCCCCTTTTTGTACACACACGCACACACATACACACACCCACTCACACACACACATTTGCATATATATATACATTACACTTACACACACTTCAAATTTACTTGCCATACACACAACTACGCACACTGGACACACACACTACCACTCAACACACACACTGGCACGTTACATACGCCCCCACCCTTTCCCTCCTTCCTCCTTTTTTACCACTGACCACTCACTTGAGACTTGCTATGTCATCTGTTCGCCCTGCACGCACTAACATATACATATTTTTTGTTTTTTTATCTCGCCTCACACACACATACACACACGCACACGCACACACTCACACATACATACATACGCACACACACACATACCTCCCTGTTTCTGATCTGCCTTTCTGACTTGCTAGGGTACCCCCACACCACTCCTTTAATTCTACTACTGCCTGCTACTAGCCATTGTCCACCATACACACACATACACACACACGCACACACTCACACACACACCCTTGTCATCTCGCACACCTTTTTTACCATTCCCTCTTTGATTCAGCTCTCCTGTTTTTAAAAAACATTTTCCTCCTTTTTTACCACTTCCGTCTTTTTAGTATGTGACCTCGTGA
>NC_043006.1:6379758-6419758 GCF_006345805.1 Octopus sinensis | reverse complement strand
TAAATTTCTAAAATGCTTTAGCGTATTAAATTGATGATTTATAAATTCATACCAGGGGAAATATAATGGCGACTCTTCTTGACGTGACGCGTTTTAGAATATCAAAACGAGCTTTGTCATCACCGATTGACTCCACAATATAAAATATTTGAGATGAATTTCAGCCGCTGTTTAAATTAGTATTATCTCTTAAAGCCATTGAAATCATTTTCATATTAATACAACAAAAACTATTGGTTACTTGGCCGCTATGAATACGGTACTGTCACCCTTAGTAAAAGTATGATCTGACTTATGTTTTTTATATATTATGTTGCAATGAGATTATCCTGAAAATGTTTTACCGAGCAGCAAAGTATAATAAATCTATTGTAGAAAAATCAAAATAAATAGGCAATCAAGTGCGAATAAACCAATAGAGCATGAATTTATTGATACAAAAATAAGGAGTTTCATACCTAGATAAGTTTCATAATATGAAAATGCTATGTGCGCAAACATTATTGCCATCCATGTTCACTGCGGAACTGGCGTCGATTATTATTGAGTATTGGTACCAGATTGAAATGAGACTCAATAAATAGGAAACGTGATTGGAACGCGACTCAATAAATATGAAACGTGATCACGTCGATGTTTGGCAATTTTAAAATTTATGTAACATAGGTAGTTGACTTTTTGTTTAGCTGTTATCACATGTTGTCAAATATTGGATTAAAGAACCGCATACCGAAGGGTTTTGCGGAAAACTCATTTCGAGTGAGGGCTCTTTTCGATCGAGAGAGAGAGAACTCATTTCGAGAGAGGACAGAATCATGATTAACAAATTCATATAGTACATGGAAACGGCTTGTTTCTAGTAACATCTTAGAATTAGATAGTAAAATTACTTCAAACTTTTTGATCTTATAATTTTTCCCTGAGTGTGTCTTATTAACCCCAATCTACAGAAAATAACCACAACGTTTTTATTCGTTCAATTTTCTCATAGGCGACCGTTATACACTATATGTAATTCCGGTTAATGATATAATTTATTTGAATCAACTCAACAGTGAAGCCTGTAGGTAGTAATTCAAAAAGCTAAACTTAGGAAATATATTTTCTAAAATCATATACGGTCATATTAAGAAAAGGGTATTTTAGATAATATGACCACAGTCGTCAAATAAAACATAATCCGGCACCACTGGCCACAGTCTAAACTACCTGTTATATTTGGTGGTCTTGATCTCCGTTCTGGATTGAACATGGCTGTATCGGGCAATCTCTCCTCACTCTCCTTCAGCTGTACCCTCATCGGCGACATACTCCATGGTATGGCGTATCAGATATGGCCCAGGAACTGGAAAAAGGCTTAGCCGATTGAATTGTTGAAGGCTTTGCCGTTCCCCAGAATGCGGATGTCCAACGTAACCGGGATGACATCAGGCGCAAGTTCATCTTCGAGCGGTGAGACACATCCTTAGATGAACACCATCTTGCCTGCCGCCGCCCCAACTTGCAGCCAAAGAGCGGCGACTGGCTCAATTCTTCTAGGTGATGACTGCCTTCGTATTGGAATACCCCTACACTTTCGCCCTGCATACGTGAGCCGCACAAATGTTGTGGAGCAGTAGAAAATGAATTCGGCCTGCATCCGTTCTCCTTAGCGCAGTCCGATTCCCCAAACACGTCGCTTTGAATATCATAAGTAGAAGGGGTCTCGACGTGGCAAGCTTCCCAACTGAACTTCAACCGATAGGTCCCTGACGGAATAATCCTCTTCCCATTCGAGGGAGACATATACTAAATCTAGGATGCGACAAGGAACAGCAGATTCTCCAGCCTTACTGCATCGGCTGCACACCCGATAGTCTCCAGCTTGCTGCATTGGCTGCACACCCGATGGTCTCCGCCCATTAGGCGGAAGAGAGAAAAGTCAATAATTACAGGGGCCTGACAAGCCGCTATAAGTTTGTGTCGGTCACCGTCGAGACGTAAGGTTTCGTGTGACCCCATACTACTGATTTCCTCCGCAAAATCGAGATGACGGCAGCCTGTAAGAGAAATGAGTCCGGAGGTGGAGTGGTTGATGAAACGAGTATCACTAGTCATCATCCGCGGCAATGCCATCGCGCTCATTACTGTGGGGCGCGGCTGATCACACCATTTGTTCCGAGGGGGTGTGACACATCACCTCTCTCCTCTACCTTCTGTTGCTGTATTTCTTTTTCCTTCTTTTCTCCTTTTATCTTTTCTTTTCTGTTTCTTTGCATTTAAATGTTATAATTTAAAATGTTATCTGGAAGCACTCCGTCGGTTACGACGACGAGGGTTCCGGTTGATCCGAATCAACGGAACAGCCTGCTCGTGAAATTAACGTGTAAGTGGCTGAGCACTCCACAGACACGTGTACCCTTAACGTAGTTCTCGGGGATATTCAGCGTGACACAGAGAGTGACAAGGCCGGCCCTTTGAAATACAGGTACAACAGAAACAGGAAGTAAGAGTGAGAGAAAGTTGTGGTGAAAGAGTACAGCAGGGATCACCACCATCCCCTGCCGGAGCTTTAGGTGTTTTCGCTCAATAAACACTCACAACGCCCGGTCTGGGAATCGAAACCGCGATCCTATGACCGCGAGTCCGCTGTCCTAACCACTGGGCCATTGCGCCTCCCTAAAATGTTATCTAGTGTATAATTGACTGCAGAAAAAACGATGTTGGTTAATTCAAACATTTTCATAGTTTATATGCTTTTATGCTCACGGGTGAAATTTTGTTAAACAACACTGACACCCAACTATTTTACTCCGAAGCTCAAATATTCTAAATGCTTAACTGCAATTAGGATTTAATAACGCATCTAAGATATTATGTCTCTTTGCTACCCACCGGTGAGATAACAAATTGCATTTTCTACCATTAGAAATACCTGCCACTGAACAACAAACGTAATTTAAGAGATATATTTTCAGCTGCAAATAAATATTATCAGAATTTCGATTCATCAAAAAAGAAAAGGTAAAAAGATAAAAAAAACAAAGAGTTGGTTCAATACCTATAAAGAGTATTGCATTTGTTTGTAGAGAAAAATTCCTCTAATGATCCAGATTAATTCCATTCTTGAATATCCTTTAGATAGGATCCTCAAATCCTCAGATTCGTCACAATTTCAAGGCAGGCCTGATATATTCTCTTTTATAAACCTAATAATAATATAGATGAAAAGAATAATAAATGCAAGCGTGATATTACTGGAAAGGAAATAAATTTAGAATCTCACAGATTAACAGGCCGCTGCTGCCATGATATGAGGGGTAATGCAATTCGGAAATTAAGTTAACAGTACGATTGTGCACAGTCTTAGACTTCATGATTTTATTCTATAATATTTTGGAATTTAGAATTTGGAATTAACGTTATCGATTTTAAGATAATATCATTCACAAGCATGTAGATTTGATTGATTTATTATCTCAAAGAAAGAATATTGCTATCCTAAGGGTAAAAGTAAAAGATATCATGCAGTAATAAATATCATTTTGTAGAAAGATAGAAGTTTGAACTTTTCTTACATAAATTGTCTTGAGAATAGATCATGGTGACATTGGTATATGATATTATTTTCAATATCAGAATACAATATATTACTACTAAATTTACTCTGAAGATTAACAATCTTAAAGTTAACTAGGCAGAAAAAAAAGAGATGTACGATATATAAAGGAAATAACGTTTGAATCCCAACGCGGATTAAAAGTAGCGGCAAAAAAACTGTCAGAATTTATTTAAAATACAATTTATTAAAGGACTTCATAGGCAACAACAGTTATTTTCTTCAGTGATAAATATATTTTCAAACAAAAGATAAAATAGAAAACGTTATCCGCATTGTAATCAGTTCATACCGTTTGTTTCTTACTTCTAAATTTCAGACATTTAAAATAATTCACGTGCAAAACCGTTATCTCGCCTAAATGATACATCAAATTTCTGGTCTGTTAAACCAATATCTGGGGAACTGTGACAATATCATTAATCCATCTTTGTGCATGATCGTAAGATGTTTTGTAGTCCTGCAATGGGAATTTTGCATTTCTTTTTGTCCTGGGTTAGTGAATGCATCAATCTTTGAAATTGAAACTAAGAATGTATTTCGATGTTTTGTAGCCAACATGGAATCAGGTTTTAAACTTATAGAAACTAAGAGGTGGTTCGGTCAAAATTGATCCACGGCATGTCTCAATTATTAGCAACACCTGATTAGTCTATTAAGTCATTTTAAAGTTATTTTTGTGGCATTTTAGCCCTATCAGTTGTAAGCACTTTGTCTAGTAACTCTTGAACAATTTGGTCCAGATATCATTTGAAGGTTATTTTATCTTTTTCTTCTTTGGTTTTGTTTTGGGATAATATTATATAGATCAGGACCTTTCAATAAGAATAATTGTGTTGCAATGTGGTTAAGTATTGTGAGCCAGAAGAGTGTAGTGGAGAGTAAAGCACAGGGTTCGAATTTTAAAAGAATTTTAAAACTTGACGCTAATACCGTTTCTGTAATGCTGCTGGAATATTCTTCACATTGTGCAATTTTGCGATAAGACCATCCCTCTCGTCCACTTAATAATACTAACTCGATTCTTTCTTCTTTATACAGATCCATCATTCGATCTGGGATTCTTTCTTCTTTAGATAGAGCCATCATTCGATCATCTGTAGAAAAAATAACAAATAAATTTAGAAAAGTAAAGTATTTTTTTTTATTTAATTTAAACAAAAGTAAAAAAGGAAAATTATTATTTCTTATATTTGTTTATGTTCTGATTTTATTCCATGTACCCAGACTTCGTGGACACCCTAAAATTGCTTTGATTAAAACCCTTTCAACATGGAAGTATCCAAGGAGCATTTAAGGCACATATAATTCTCTATGAGTACAATAAAGGTAACTCTGCAGCCGAAGTGACTCGAAACATACACTCAGTTTATGGGAAAGAATGCTTGTATGAAAGAACTTGCAGAAGATCGTTTGCAAAATTGAAGATGAAGATCGAATAGGATGTCCAGTTGAGTTTGATGATAAGCTCCTTGAGGCATTACTTGAAGAAAATCCGTCATTATCAGTTGAAGAATTGGCAATAAAGCTTACTTCAAACCATACAACAGTTCATCGTCATCTTCAACAACGTGGAAAGATGCCTAAACTTGGAAAATAGGTGCCTCATGTATTGTCCGAAAGCAATCGCAAATCCCGAGTTGACATCTGCTCTTCTCTCCATTCTCGCAAACTCATTTCACCCTTTTTCGTCGTAAACAGTGGCTTGGTAAAAGGGAAAATGCTCAACCACAACCGAGAAGGGAACTTCATGGGAAAAGGTTCTACTCTATCTGGTGCGATTGCAAAGGCGTAATTCACTTTATATTGTTACCAACTAATGCAACAATCAATGCTCAAGTCTACTGTCAGCAATTAGAGCGTTTGAACCAAGATTTGAAGGAAAAAAGAGCCGCTTTAGTGAGTCGAAAACGAGTGATGTTTCATCAGGACAATTCGCAACCCCACACTGCAAAGATCACATCACAGAAGATCGAAGAGGTCGGTTTGGAAAAATTTCTTCATCCAACTTATTCTCCCGACCTTACACCTTCAGGATACCATTTGTTTTATAGTTTACAGAATTATTAGGGGGACACAACTTTCGCAAGCCAGGAGGAGGTCGAACCTGACATTTCAGAGCTCTTCGCTTTGAAACCAAAAGAGTTTTACATTGATGGGATTAAAAAGCTTGTAAATAGATGGAAGTAAGTCATATAATGTATATAATACGAGAATTTTAATGGGGATAACCTGCAGTATATAGTACAACATTTTTGCCTCCGTATATGAGCTAAGTATTAATAAAATGTGGAATACGATAAAAATTACGGATATTTGTCTTAAAACATTCAGACAAGAAAATTCAGATGTAGCACATGAGGTATTATTCCATACGAATATACGCATATCTATGTTAAGAGTTTCATGATAAAAATATAGAAATATTGGGTTGTCCGGAAAGTTCGTGCCGATTTATAGTAGCTTATCTTTCGACTTATTTTAGAACATGGTTGAGTCCATAAAATAGGATTTGACTACACCTCCATTTAGAGCATAGTTTAAGCTATCTTTTCGTGGAAGAAGGTTATGTTCCTATAACTTGTGTTAATTCTGTAAAATAAAAGATGAGAAAGTTCATTTTCGGCACTTGATGCTTTGGGAACCAGACAAAAATTGCTGCAGCTCGGCTGGGATGTGTTACCCCCAACCTCCCTAATCCCCAGATATTGCTCCTTCGGATTTCCACTTACTCAGGTCTCTGCAGAAAAGTCTTAATGGTAAAAATTTCAATTCCTTAGATGACGTAAAAAGATACCTTGATGAATTCTTTGCCTTGAAACCACCCCAATTCTGGAAAGAGGGTATTTTCAAGGTAAAGGAAAGATGGAGATGTATTGTGCAACGAAATGGTTGACATGATATTCTCCATACGCAAACTTCAGGAGAAGTCCAGAGAGCAGAAAATGCCATTATATATGGCCTTCATTGATCTGACTTGGTAAGTAGAAAGGCCTCTTCATCCTGCTCCAAAAAAATCGGATGTCCACCAAAGCTGCTGAGGATCAGCACATCTTTCCATGATGATATGCAAGGCACCATACAGCACAATAGTTCAACATCAGCCGCCTTCCAAATAAAAAATGGGGTAAAGCAAGGTTGTGTCCTTGCTCCTACATTATTTGGCATCTTCTCGCTGCTGCTGTCACATGCCTTTGTGACATCAGATGATGGAGTGTTTCTGCACAGTAGAAGTGATGGGAAACTGTTCAATCTCTCACGTCTGCGTGCCAAGACCAAAATCAGAAGCGTTCTGATCAAGAAGATGCTATTTACTGATGATGCCGCTCTGGTATCACACACAGAAGAAGCCCTACAAAGGCTCATCAACTGTTTTGAGCTAGCATGTGGCAACTTTGGCTTATTTATCAGCCTCAAGAAGACCAACATCATGGGTCAGGCTACATCGACCATCCCAAACATACATATTGGAGACCACAGACTACAGGACGTGGAGAAATTTACCTATCTTGGCTCTACCGTCACCTACAACCTATCCCTTGATACTGAGCTCAATATACGCATTGGCAAGGCAGCTGCTGCGATGGCCCAACTCTCCAAACGGGCATGGGACAACAATAAGCTGACCAAGACCACAAAAATGAAGATTTATCAGGCATGTGTATTTAGCACTCTACTGTATGGAAGTGAGACTTGGACGCCATACACACGCCATACGACGCCATACGTCGCCTAAATATCTTTCACTTGCGCTGCCTCCGGAAAATCCTTCGCATCAAATGGCAGAATCATGTCCCCAACAAAGATGTCCTCAAGCAAGCAGGAATACCAAGCATGTTTACACTCTTCACACAAAGACGTATGAGATGGCTTCGACATGTTAGCCGTATGGAAGATGGCAGAATCCCCAAGGACATACTCAACGGAAAGCTTGCTAGGGGCACTAGGTCTGTGGGAAGACCGTTCTTACGATACAAGGATGTTTGCAAAAGGGACATGAAGGCCTGCAACATCAATATTAGCAACTGGGAAGCAGTTGCCAGCAACTGTGGAGATTGGCGACGTACCGTAAAAGAGGGAAGACAAAGGAGTGACATAGAGAGAGAGGAGAAATGGAAAGACAAGAAAAGACGTCAACAAGAAACTATGACATTACAACCAGCCAGGCAAAGTCTTCGCTACATTTGCGGCACCTGCCAGAGGGAGTGTTTGTCCAGGATAGGACTACACAGCCACAGCAGGAGATGTATTAGGACATGAAATGTAAAAGCCGGACTAGATTATTTTATGCGCAACTCCATTGTCTCCCGAGACAAAAAGGATGCCAACAACAATATATAAGGATTGCGTAGATAGGAACTGAAACAAATCAATCGTATATATATGTATATATGTAAGTGTATGTCTTTGTGTCTGTGTTTCGCCCTCATCACTGCTTCACAACTGCTGTTCATTTATTTACATCCACAAAACTTACTGGTTTCACAAGAACAAACTGATAGAATTAGTACTAGGCTTGTCAACATAAAAAAGCACTAGGCTGTGTCTCATATTTTTGTTTGCCCACTCAATTGTATCTATCAATTTATCTTTGTGTGTGTGTGTGTGCATATATCTATATCTATATAGATATATATATATAACACCCTAATGGGAGCCTTAACTCCCAAATTTTAGTCATTTCTTTTATGATCCAAAACTAGGTCAAAAGTGCTGAATGGATCTTTATGAAATTTGGAAATTATATTCTAAGCATAAGGGCCATAACCCCTATGACAATTCATATATTTTTGCTGTTGATGAAATTTTAACCATAGATATTAGACACAAATGAAGTAATATTTATAAAATTTCATCTTCTTACAAAGTTAGAAAGACCCCCTCCATGGGGACTTAACACCCACAATTTTGTCATTTTATCTAAGCAAAAATGAATATAGTTGTGCTCTTGGAAGCTGTAGGGTTACCCGAGCATAAAAGTTGGGCATTATTTCTAACTCAATGGTACAACAGTGTAACAGTTTGCTTTGACATACACTTACATTGTGATGCATAAATGTGTTGCATAAATTGTCAAGTAAATGAGAGGCATCTTTGTCTCCACTGATTCAGTTGCAAAGTGTTGAGTGAAGTTATTTGATTGCAGACCTCCTTTCAGTCTTTTTATTATCACTCGGTCACACATAGTCCCTAGATGGTAACACTGATTTCAAGGCCTTCCCAGACGAGTGACTGGTTATTCAAAGACATTTAGAGATTGTAAATTTATTTTGTCCAGTTACGTATCAGTATAGTGGTCATTTGCAAACTCCAGAGATGACACTTTAATTTCTCCTAAGACCTCCCGTCAAACAGTTGTTAATGTTGATTTCAGTTGGGTCACGCCCTTCCAATTGCTATAGATTCGTAATGCATCTTACGGCTGTGCCTGTCACCTGGGTGGTGAGGAATCCTACATTGGGAGTGGTAACGACTAGGGTAGGGTAGCTGGCTGCTTATTGTGATCATTCGTCTTTTGGTTTCCATGTGGCACGATTACAATTTTTTTAGGGTGTGTAAAGTGCAATTTTGATGAAATTTGAAACATAGATATTCCAGTTCATCCAGAAAATATAACAGAAAAGTCTAATTCTTCAATTAAATTTAACCGGGCAACACCGGGTATCTCTGCTAGTAGTTATTAAATCAGACAATATTTCGTGATGTTAACAAATCCGAAATGATTTTTATTCCATTCTAATTTAAATGTTCACCTCTTCTCTTCTTTGACATAACTTGAAGCGAGGAATTTAAAACGTTGTCCTTTGAGACTGCCTTTTTTTATCTTTAAACTTACTGAGAGAAAAAAGATGACCGAAAAATGATCAACGAAGACTAAAAACTTCCCAAATGTGATATTTTCTGTAACAAAGTTGTAAATGTGCAATGTGTTGGCTGATCTTTACGTAACCCCAAAAATCAACGGTCAATAAACTGTAAGATCATATCTGGTCATTCGTTTTATGCTCGTGTTGTATTTTCCGTCTAAAATTATGAGTTTACGATTGACCTTTAGGGCAGCAGACTCTTGGTCGTAGGATCGCGGTTTCGATTCCCAGACCGGGCATTGTGAGTGTTTATTGAGTGAAATCACCTAATGCTCCACGAGGCTCCGGCAGGGGCTGGTAGTGAACCCTGCTGTATTCTTTCACTACAACTTTCTCTCTTTCTTCCTGTTTCTGTTGTACCTGTATTTCAAAGGGCCAGCCTTGTCACACTCTGTGTCACGCTGAATCTCCCAGAGAAATATGTTAATGATACACGTGTCTGTGGAGTGCTCAGCCACTTGCACGTTAATAAATGAGCTGCGACGTCACAGGTGCCAAGCTGTATCGGCCCCTTTGCCTTTCCGTTGGATAACATCGGTGGCGTGGAGAGAGGAGGCCAGTATGCATGAGCGACTGCTGGTCTTCCGTAAACAACCTTGCCCAGACTTGTGCCTCGGAGGGTAACTTTCTAGGTGCAATCCCATGGTCATTCATGACCGAAGGGGGTCACTATACGCCCGTTATGACTACAATGATCGGATAGCGAAATAAATTACTCGAAACGGGAAAAATATATAAACTCGGAGGATAATGCATGCAAATTGATATACCTTTCTCAGAACTTCAATCATGTTTCGTTTGGGGCACGTAAAACAGCGAGAATCCAAATAATAAATATTCGTTATTAATACGTTCTAGCAGATTCGATACGAGGAAAAACTGATCGCTGTCGTATTTCGTCTTCGGAAACCACCTCCTCCCTTCAACCTAACCACGTTCGGAATTTGCCAGAGTATTCTTTTACTCTCTTACTCTTTTACTTGTTTCAGTCATTTGACTGTGGCCTTGCTGGAGCACCGCATTTAGGCGAGCAAATCGACCCCAGGACTTATTCTTTGTAAGCCTAGTACTTATTCTATCGGTCTCTTTTGCCGAACCGCTAAGTTACGGGGACGTAAACACACCACCATCGGTTGTCAAGCGATGTTGGGGGGGGGCAAACACAGACACAAACATATACACACACGCACATATATATATATATATATATATATATATTATATATATATATATATATATATATATATATATACATATATAGGACGAGCTTCTTTCAGTTTCCGTCTACCAAATCCACTCACAAGGCTTTGGTCGGCCCGAGGCTATAGAAGAAGACACTTGCCCAAGGTGCCACGCAGCGGAACTGAACCCGGAACCATGTGGTTCGTAAGCAAGCTACTTACCGCACAGCCACTCCTACGCCTATATTGAGAATTAATAGATACGTAGTGTTTGGATTCTTGCTCTTTGCGTACACCTCATTAATTATTATCAGTTTGGTCGACATCAACACAAATCGAGCCGTTAATTTCATTTGGATTCCTTGATCTGAGATACCTTTCGCTGAAGAGATAGACGCACAATATTGTCAAAAGACTGCGGTGTTTCAAAGTTCCCTTACATCAATGAACAGCGTGTATTGTGAACACATCTTTATATATAAAAGTAAGGTTGTGTGTCTGTCTACTCCGATTTAGATTCCTAACTACTCCCACATTTTGCGGTGCAGTTTAATCAAAACCGGGTACCTTATAGTCGTGATTCATATCGAGCCCTTCTGGGTATTAGCGCGCGTCTACGATAAGTCTACGATTTTTAAAATAATTTACCATCATTTTTTTCCATTTTTAATGCATTTTTTTGCTATTTTTTGGCTATAACTCTCTAAAAATGCTTATATAGTTATTTCCCTTACAAACCCGAGCAACGCCGGGCGATACTGCTAGTATTATCTAAAGGGAGGGGATGTTCGCCGAAGACAATAGCAATCAGCATATCCACGTTCGAATCTTCCAGAACGCTTTGAGAATGAAGAGATTCGTTATTGCTTAATCATGTTTCTTTAATCAGAAAAATAACAATGATTGTATTTATGGCTTGACGCTTTACTCTTTACTCTTTTACTTGTTTCAGTCATTTGACTGTGGCCTTGCTGGAGCACCGCATTTAGGCGAGCAAATCGACCCCAGGACTTATTCTTGTAAGCCTAGTACTTATTCTATCGGTCTCTTTTGCCGAACCGCTAAGTTACGGGGACGTAAACACACCACCATCGGTTGTCAAGCGATGTTGGGGGGGGGCAAACACAGACACAAACATATACACACACGCACATATATATATATATATATATATATATATATATATATATATATATATAATATATATATATATATACATATATAGGACGAGCTTCTTTCAGTTTCCGTCTACCAAATCCACTCACAAGGCTTTGGTCGGCCCGAGGCTATAGAAGAAGACACTTGCCCAAGGTGCCACGCAGCGGAACTGAACCCGGAACCATGTGGTTCGTAAGCAAGCTACTTACCGCACAGCCACTCCTACGCCTATATTGAGAATTAATAGATACGTAGTGTTTGGATTCTTGCTCTTTGCGTACACCTCATTAATTATTATCAGTTTGGTCGACATCAACACAAATCGAGCCGTTAATTTCATTTGGATTCCTTGATCTGAGATACCTTTCGCTGAAGAGATAGACGCACAATATTGTCAAAAGACTGCGGTGTTTCAAAGTTCCCTTACATCAATGAACAGCGTGTATTGTGAACACATCTTTATATATAAAAGTAAGGTTGTGTGTCTGTCTACTCCGATTTAGATTCCTAACTACTCCCACATTTTGCGGTGCAGTTTAATCAAAACCGGGTACCTTATAGTCGTGATTCATATCGAGCCCTTCTGGGTATTAGCGCGCGTCTACGATAAGTCTACGATTTTTAAAATAATTTACCATCATTTTTTTCCATTTTTAATGCATTTTTTTGCTATTTTTTGGCTATAACTCTCTAAAAATGCTTATATAGTTATTTCCCTTACAAACCCGAGCAACGCCGGGCGATACTGCTAGTATTATCTAAAGGGAGGGGATGTTCGCCGAAGACAATAGCAATCAGCATATCCACGTTCGAATCTTCCAGAACGCTTTGAGAATGAAGAGATTCGTTATTGCTTAATCATGTTTCTTTAATCAGAAAAATAACAATGATTTGTATTTATGGCTTGACGCTTTACTCTTTACTCTTTTACTTGTTTCAGTCATTCGATTGCGGCCATGTTGGAGCACCGCCTTTAGTCGAGCAAATCGACCCCAGGACTTATTCTTTGTAAGCCTAGTACTTATTCTATACTTTTGCCGAATCGCTAAGTTACGGGGACGTAAACACACCAGCATCGGTTGTCATGCGATGTGGGGGGGGGGGGCAAACACAGACGCACAAACATATACACATACATACATATATATACATATATACGACAGGCTTCTTCCAGTTTCTGTCTACCAAATCCACTCACAAAACTTTGGTCGGCCCGAGGCTATAGCAGAAGACACTTGCCCAAGTTGCCATGCAGTAGGACTGAACCCCGAACCATGTGGCTGGTAAGCAAGCTACTTACCACACAGCTACTCCTGCGCCTATATATAAGATTAACTAATCTTATATGGATGCAATAATGTATTTCTATATAATGATCCTTCCCTACCTTCTGGCGCTCTACATCTAAACTACAATACTCTAATCTGTTATCGTAACTTTATCCATACGAGTAATTCTTTGAAGTATTGTTTTTTATCCAACTTCCTACCCATCTCTATTTGCTTCACAGTATTTTAATATCATCGTAGCAGTATATTTGTATGGTTTTTTTGAGATACTATTCTGAGTCGCCTCCCCATTTTAATGTAATCGTAGCTGTATCTATACATCACGTGATCACGTGACCGACCAGACCATCAGAGGTTGTTACACATCGCTGGTCACAATACGCTTCGCATTGTTTTAGCCTTCGAATGACGCCCACCCCGCTGGCTAAGCGAGCAAGCCAACAGAAGAAAGAGTGGTGAAAGAGTACAGCAGGGATCACCACCACCCCCTGCCGGAGCCTCGTGGAGCTTTTAGGTGTTTTCGCTCAATAAACACTCACAACGCCCGGTCTGGGAATCGAAACCGCGATCCTGCGACCGCGAGTCCGCTGCCCTAACCACTAGGCCATTGCGCCTCCACGTATCTATACATGTTACAAGTAATTCAAATCCTTCTACTCTATTAAATATCATAACTGTCTTCCTTTCTGTTCAAACTTTGATCTTCCTCCATTATCTTAAATCTTTGGCTTCTCTCTCATTGGCACCACTTCTATTGCTAAGCTGTGCCTCTCTCTCTCTACGAAATTAACCTTTCAACTTCAGTTATTATTCCTCATTTCTGAACTCACACATGAATATCTACGATGTTTCTGGTGAACTTAACAGATATTTATTTGTTTTTTCTCTACTACCCACAAGGGGCCAAACACAGAGAGGACAAACAAGGACAGGCAAACGGATTAAGTCGATTATATCGACCCCAGTGCGTAACTGGTACTTAATTTATCGACCCCGAAAGGATGAAAGGCAAAGTCGACCTTAACAGAGATTTATTGTCAGTTTCCAGGGGATCCAAAAATCCAGTTGGAAATTCTGTAAGTGATAATATGTAAACATGTTCAAATTCTTCAAAAAGACAAATAACATTAAAAGGGGTACTGACACGTTTTCTAATAATTCTTTATTTCTAGAACGGAATTTCGTCAACATTTCGGTGATACTGATCATTAAAACACCGAATTAATTGCAATATGCTTCTTTTATTCTGTAAACATTATCTTTATTTTTTTTAATACATTCCTTCTTTAAGCACAAACGTGTGTGTGTGCGTGTGTGTGTGTGGTGTGTGTGTGTGTTGTGTGTGTAAGGCGGCGAGCTGGCAGAAACGTTAGCACGCCGGGCGAAATGCGTAGCCGTATTTCGTCTGCCGTTACGTTCTGAGTTCAAATTCCGCCGAGATCGACTTTGCCTTTCATCCTTTCGGGGTCGGTAAATTAAGTGCCAGTTACGCACTGGGGTCGATGTAATCGACTTAATACCTATGTCTGTCCTTGTTTGTCCCCTCTGTGTTTAGCCCCTTGTGGGCAATAAAGAAATATGTATTTCGTCTGCCGTTACGTTCTGAGTTCAAATTCCGCCGAGATCGACTTCGCCTTTCATCCTTTCGGGGTCGGTAAATTAAGTACCAGTTACGCACTGGGGTCAATGTAATCGACTTAATCCGTTTGTCTGCCCTTGTTTGTCCCCTCTGTGTTTAGCCCCTTGTGGGTAATAAAGAAACGTGTGTGTGTGTGTGTGTTGTGTGTGTGTGTGTGTAGTTATTAGCAAATGAGTTTGTCAGTCCTACAAATCCGCATGCATTTGCATGAGGATTAGTAGGACTTACATAAGTATTAAGCCCTTTGTGGAGGCGCGTGGCTTAGTGGTTAGGGTGTTGGACTCATGATCGTAAGATTGTGGTTTCGATTCCTGGACCGAACGATGCGTTGTGTTCTTGAGCAAAACACTTTATTTCACGTTGCTCCAGAAATAGCCCCTTGTGGGCAGTAAAGAAATAAGTATTAAGCCCTTTCGACTTGATACAGATAAAAACTGAAACGAATAAATGGCACATAAGCGGTTTCAGAGTGGAGATGGCACAATGGCACATAAGCGGTTTCAGACTGAAGATGGCACAATGACACACAAGAACATTGTGCCATTCGAAAACACATTCTTATTACTAAAAGCAAACAGTAAATATGTCGATACAGTTATTACAATAACAGATTGTGGAGGCGCAATGACCAAGTGGTTAGGGCAGCGGACTCGCGGCCGTAGGATCGCGGTTTCGATTCCCAGACCGGGAATTGTGAGTGTTTATTGAGCGAAAACACCTAAAAGCTCCACGAGGCTCCGGCAGGGGATAGTGGTGATCCCTGCAGTACTCTTTCACCAAAACTTTCTCTCACTCTTTCTTCCTGTTTCTGTTGTACCTGTATTTCAAAGGTTCAGCCTTGTCACACTCTGTGTCACGCTGAATATCCCCGAGAACTACGTTAAGGGTACACGTGTCTGTGGAATGCTCAGCCACTTGCACGC
Organism: Octopus sinensis; assembly: GCF_006345805.1. Classification (NCBI taxonomy): domain Eukaryota; kingdom Metazoa; phylum Mollusca; class Cephalopoda; order Octopoda; family Octopodidae; genus Octopus; species Octopus sinensis. Next base: position 6,404,103 of record NC_043006.1, on the reverse strand, counting down.
TAATTCCACGAGCAAGCTGTTCCGTTGATCGTATCAGCTGGGACCCTCATCGTCGTAACCGACGGAGTGCTCCTAAAAAAACAATAACAGATTCAAGTTTTGTTGTTCAGACACAAAGCCGCAGAAGAGCAGACATAGTTATTCATTTTTATTATTGAATTGCTGAGCTTAATTTAAAAATATAATCTATTTTTCTTCTTATAATATAAAAACTATTTTGCTTTAATATCCGTCACTTTGCTATTCTTCATATAGATTATTTTACAATTTAATTTCAAATATATCAATCGCTATAAGGCAGACATAAGCAATTGACATTTCAATATATATGTTTATATTTAAAGAAAGTCTATTCAATAAAATAAGTATTTAAAGAACAAAAGTGCTTGATAGTGTATTTTAAATAACTAATTTTTAAAGATTTATTTTATTGATAATTCTAATTTTTTTTATGTAGTGGTAATTGCATAATTTTAAGAGCTTAATGAACCAGCGGTTTAAATTTTAACAGCATCTTGGAAGCACTCCGTCGGTTACGACGACGAGGGTTCCGGTTGATCCGATCAACGGAACAGCCTGCTCGTGAAATTAACGTGTAAGTGGCTGAGCACTCCACAGATACGTGTACCCTTAACGTAGTTCTCGGGGATATTCAGCGTGACACAGAGAGTGACAAGGCCGGCCCTTTGAAATACGGGTACAACAGAAACAGGAAGTAAGAGTGAGAGAAAGTTGTGGTGAAAGAGTACAGCAGGGGTCACCACCATCCCCTGCCGGAGCCTCGTGGAGCTTTTAGGTGTTTTCGCTCAATAAACACTCACAATTCCCGGTCTAGTAATCGAAACCGCGATCCTACGACCGCGAGTCCGCTGGCTTAACCACTGGGTGATTGCGCCTCTAACGGCATCTTACAAAGTATTGGTAGAGTCTTGGAGTTGTAGGTTGTGAAGCTACGAACATGCAAGAGTTTGGTTTTCAGTTTCATAAAAATAAAGAGATCCTTAGAAGCCCTTAAGTAGGAACATCTCATTTTACCACCAACGGGACAACTAGGTTCTTCACTCCATCCCTCACCAAACCACCAACCACCCCCACCCTTGTTTATATCTATCTCTCATTTTACCACTCACACCCCACACACATACTTGCAACATTTAATCCTCACCCCTCATTCCCCCTATCACTCATCCTTCCATCACTCTCCTTTCTTCTGTAATATTCTGAAGCAGTTTAAGGCGGCGAGGGGCTGGCAGAATCGTTGACACGCCGGGCGAAATGCTTAGCCGTATTTCGTCTGCCGTTACGTTCCGAGTTCAAATTCCGCCCAGGTCGACTTTGCCTTTCATCCTTTCGGGTTAGATACATTAAGTACCAGTTGCGTACTGGGGTCGATCTAATCGACTGGCCCCCCTCCCCAAAAATTTAGAGCCTTGTGCCTAGAGTAGAAATGAATATTCTGAAGTTGTTATGAATGAAAACAGAATCTGTGGTCCTCCAGAACTTTCCAACCATGCCAGCGAGGGAAGCAAACATGAAAATGATGATAAAAGCTAAATTAAGTGATCGAAAGGTCGCTTTCCTCGTTTTTGATTGATCTCTCGGTGACATCGTTAGGGTAAATATTGGTTTCCTTCTTACCTGAAAATAAATCCGGGATTATTGATTATTTAGATTATCGATCACAGACTAAAGCAATATTATATAAATACGATTTAAATCCCAATACTAGCTAGCTGGCACTCCGTCACTTGCGACGACGAGCATTCCAATTGATTCCGATCGACGGAACGGTCTGATCGTGAAACTAACGTGCAAGAGGCTGAGCACTCCATAAACATGCGTATCGATAATGTAGTTTTCAGGGGAGATTCGGCATGATACAGAATGTGAAAAGGTTGGCCCTTTGAAATACAGGCACAACTTGTCTTTGCTAGTGGACTGGAGCAACGTGAAATAAAGTGACTCGCTCAAGGATACAATTCACCGCAGGAACTGAACTCATGATCATGAGCCAAGTACCCTAACCACTAAGTCATGTGCCTTCACAAATTCTAATGCAATTTTATAAATACAACTAGCACTATGACCCGGCGTTGCTGGGTCTAGTGCTAGTCAAGCATATTTGGTCTTTCATGAAAATCCCGCTCTCTCGTCATTCACTTGGTCTAACTCGTTAATTATTCCCTGCATTTCGCAAATCAAAAATGCATGCACGTTTGAAAGCCAAAGAGGTGTGATACATAACAAAGGGAGGGAAATGCAGAGATTTAAAGAGTCATTTCTCTTGCTATGGTTTAATATCTTTAGATTAAACTGCTGGAGTTACGTCCCTTGTATTAAAGACTTTCGTTACCTGAAACATAAGGGGTCGGTTTATCGATTTTTTTTTAATGGCTTTCAGGGGTAACTGGGGAAATGAAAAGATCTTCACAACCACACTTGGACGGTTTTGAATGACCATAGAAAATGCGAGCCCTCTAACTGAAAAATTGTGAATTTGTATAAAGGATAAACACACACACAGAGACAAACATTTTGCCGTATCCTCGTATTCGTTTTTTTTTCAGTATGGCTTGTCGACCACCACTGAAATTAATGAACCTTGTACATTATAACAAATTAATATACAGTTTTAATTTCAAACTTACACCTTCTGTTTTGAACATGATAATTTATCAACATTGAAACAATTTAATTTAACATTGAAGCATAAGTTATCTTATTGATGAGTACCAGTTAAATCCGCAAATTAAACATGGCTACTGAATAAATTATGTCCTTTATTTATGATTTCCAATGTATGGGGGATAATTCTTATTAATGAATACCATTATTAGAGAAAAATTATATCCTCTATTTAAAAGATTTCCAGCGTAGGGGAGATAATTTGAAAAAAAAAACTGAAAATAGGAAAAATCGGAAAAATATATGAAGGAAAAATTAATTTACGTGGTTAATTTATTTAAATAACTAAATAATCAGATAAAATTTAACGATATTCATGAAAATTAAAAACATTATTTATGTCAGTAAAATGGAATTTCAGACTTTAAATTAAAAATTAAACTTATAATTTAACATTTATAATTTAGAAATTTGGAATTAAAATTAAAATAAACTAAAATTAGACTAAATCCGGGTTAAAACTTTGATAATTAATCGTTTTAAGAATTCTATCACTTCAAATCAATACGTAAATAATAATTTTAGGACTAATAAGTAGAAATATGTATTATAACGTTGCAAATTGAAATTTTAACCGTTAAACTAAAATTTTGGCGTTGCAAAAAAATTCTATGAATTAAAAATATGACGTAAATAATTAATACAGGGAAAATGAACAGAAATATGTATTTTAACGATAAAAGTAAGAGATAAACGTGATGTAATAAGGCGTTTACTGGGAAGTATTTCTAAGTTCACATTTATCTAAAACTAAAACGTTATGCAAAATCCATAGAATAAGCTGATTGCCCGCAAATTGTTACATATTCACCAATCTATTTGCTTATTTTATAAACCTCTTAGTTAAATCATATTCTAGTTATGTACGTAACCTACATAATCTACAGCTAATATATACTCGTTATACTATTACTAATTATGATTATATAATTAGTAATCTAAATTAGGGCTTAAATGTATTCAAAATTAACTAAACTTATATAAGTAATTCAATTTATGTCTACATTTTATTTTTCTCTCGTCCTGAGAATTAATTAATTTTGCATTAGATTGTAATATTTCCATAAATTCGTTTGTACATAGTAAACAAAACTTATTACCTATTCTCTTAGATTTGGTTTTACAAACTATCTCCCAATTTAAGTTGTACTTAATTGCTTTAGATTTCAATTCCCATATATATTTGCTAAGGCCAGTCGAATTAATCAATTGTTTATTTTTAAAAGAATGCATGTGTTGGGCCACCCTTTGTTTAATTTTATTAGATGTCGACTCTACGTAAATCGGATTTAAATTATAATTATTCTTATTAGCATTATCGTCTATCAGAGTCACTACACATTTATATACTACGTCATCGAAATTACATTTATTTTTAAATTTACAATTTGTCTTATCTCTGCATGTACAATTTCTTAAAGTTATTTAATTTTTTTATGTAAAACAACTTATTCAGCTTATATCTATTAAAGGAAGAGATAATGTTATCAACGTTATTAGTAGTAGAATAACCAACTCCAAAATTATTCATAGAAAAAATATTACTATATTTCGATTTAGTATTATTAAATTGACTTTCTTTTCCCCTGTTGCCTTGGAATTTTATATTCCCTACTATTAATAATTATATATATATATATATATATATATATATGTGGTGTGTGTGTGTGTGTGTGTGTGTGTGTGTGTGTGTGTGTGTGTGTGTGTAAGAACTTTTGCGTAATGAGATTTAAAAAACCCAAGGCTGTGTAGATTTTAGAATATTTATAAATAGGTCTTACAGCTGTTTCCGGGATATTTATTATATCCCTTCATCGGAAACGGTGTGAGAGGATGGTTAAGCAATAGCTAATTTAGATAAGATAAGAAATAGAGTAAGGTGGTGGAATGAAAATAGATGTGAGATATACAAAGATATTGTATTTGTAGATCCATTATTTTGGCAGAATGGTATACATTTAAGATTCCAATACCTTATGAGTAAAATCCATAAGGTATTGGAATCATATATGTATACCATTCTGCCTAAATAATGGATCTACAAATGCAATATCCTTACATATCTCACATCTATTTTCATTCTTCCACCTCACTCTCTATTTCATATCTTATCTAAATTAACTATTTCTTAACCATCTTCTCACACCGTCTCCGATGAAGGGATAGAATAAATATTCTGGAAACGGCTGTAAGACCTATCTATAAATGTTCTAAAATCTACACAGCCTTGGCATTTTATCTCAATACGAAAAAAAATTTATATCATCATCATCATCATTTAACGTCCGTTTTCCAAGCTAGCATGGGTTGGACAGTTCGACCGGGGTCTGGTAAGCCATGGAGGCTGCACCAGGCTCTAGTCGGATTTGGCAGTGTTTCTACAGCTTGATGCCCTTCCTAATGCCAACCACTCCCTGAGTGTAGTGGGTGTTTTTTACGTGCCATCGGCACAGGGGCAGAGCAGGCTGGCAAACAGCCACGATTGGTTGGTGCTTTTATGTGTCACCGACACGGACGCCAGTCAAGCGGCACTGGCATCTGCCATGTTCGGACGGTGCTTTTTACGTGTCACCGGCACGGGTGTCTTAACTACAATTTCCATTTGAATTTTTATTTTGATGTTGATGTACTTGACTCAATAGGTCTCCTCAAGAACAGCGGGTCACTATACGAACCAAGGTTAGTACAGCAGGCCGTCCTGGGAGCCATGAACTCACTTCATTTGTCGGGTCTTCGAAGTCACGGCATATCTCCAGAGGTCTCGGTCTTTCGTCATAGCCTCTGTAAGACTCAAAGTACGAAGGTCATGCTTGACCACCTCGTCCGATGTCTTCCTGGGTCTACCTTTACCCCGGATTCCTTCAACAGTTTAGGAGTGGCACTTCTTCACACATCTCTCCTCATCCATCCGTAGTACATGACCATACCAACGCAATCGTCTCTCCTGCACGCTGCATCCAATGCTTCTTATGCCCAACATTTCTCTCAGGGCGCTTACACTCTGTCATGCATGGACACTGACATTACACATCCAGCGGATCATGCTAGCTTCATTTTTTTTTTCAAGCCTACGCATGTCCTCCGCAATCACAGCCCATGTTTCACTGCCGTGAAGCATGGCAGTTCGCACACATGCATCGTACAATCTACCTTTCACTCTGAGCGAGAGACCCTTTGTCGCCAGTAGGGGAAGAAGCTTCCTGAACTTAGCCCAGGCGATTCTTATTCTAGCGGTAACGCTCTCTGAGCATCCACCCCCTGCTACTAACTTGGTCACCTAGGTAGCAGAAACTATCAACTACTTCTAAATCCTCCCCAAGGAGTGTAATGGAATCTGTTTTCTGAGTATCAATGGTGTCAATTGTCCCTGTGCATCTGCCACACACGAAAGCTATCTTCTCGGCTAATTTTCCTTTGATATTGCTGCACTTCTTGTGTCCATAGCTTACACTGGGTACATCTTATGGAGTTTCTACCTACACCTTTTCTACAGATCGAGCAGGGCCACCTACCTGAAGGGGTGTGTGGTGAGTTTGCCTTCCTACTTACTAAAACTATACATATATACATATACATACATATATATGTATATATATATGCATATATATATATATCCCTATATGCATATATATATGTATGTATATATATATATATACATACATGTATGTATATATATATATATATATATATATATATTATATATATATATATATATACATATATACATACATGTATGTATGTATATATATATATATATATATATATATATACATATATACATACATGTATGTATATATATATATAATATATATATATACATATATACATACATGTATGTATGTATGTATGTATATATATACATATATACATACATGTATGTATGTATATATATATATATACATATGTGTCTTTATTTACCTTCCAGGACTGCCTAACAACCAACCATTGATGGTTTCAATCTCTATAACTTTGCAGTTCAACAAAAGAGCTAAATAGAATAAGTGCCAGACTTAGACAATTAAGTCCTGGAGTCATCTCGTCAACAGTAACACTTGAAAGTGGTGCAGTAGCATTGCCACAGTCTACTGACTGAAACCAAGTAAAAGATGAAACACACACACACACACACACACACATATATGTACACAGCGAGCTTGCAGTTTATACTGGTCAAGACAATGCACAGTGGGTGACTTCACCTTAGTCAATATAACAGAGTGGTTTAACATGAAAATTGATAAGTAATTTGTTAATTGGCAGTAAGGAACTAAAATCCTTCTGCAGGCAACATTTTCTAGAAATAGATCAGCTACATGTCAAAAGCCAGTGATATGCACCAACCCATTGAAGCATGACCACTGATGAAGAATAGATTCTGTGTGTGCACGTGCATGCGTGTGCACGTTTGTGTGTGTGCATGTGCACATACATTTTGGGGTTCAAAAAATTCCTCAATTAGCAGGAGCTAGGTTGTAGTGTTACCATTACTTGAGAATGGTTAATATTCTGTTTGCCTAGTAAATGCCATTGACATAACAACATGGTCTCAAAAATTTGTCTTATGAAGAAAGGCTGAGGATGCTCGACCTTTATTCTCGAGAAAAACGCCGTCGCCGTGGTGATCTCATTCTTGCTCACAACATCATAAGCGGAAAGTGTAACCTCTCGAAAGAGCTGTTCTTCACTCCTGCTCCAGAGCGTCGGCTGTGGGGTCATTCCGAAAAGCTCTACCTGCGACGATTTCATCTCAATCGAAGGAGAGGAGCTTTCTCCGTCCGGGTTGCGGATCCGTGGAACAAGCTGCCAGACGAGATGGTGAAGATGCCGACGACCGCTTTGTTCAAAGCCTCCCTTGACCTCAAGTGGCCTAAACTCTTTACATGAACACCACCCTGTACTTAACTCCATGTCCCCCTACATGGCCTTGCTATTTGCTTTTGAGCCAAAAATTAACTAACTAACTAACTAACACCATTATCATCACCACCATCATCATCAACAATATCATCATAGATGGTACCTCTGTTGCTTCTCACTAGTACAGCATGAGCAAATTTTCAAAACTGTCCTTTGCCTTGCCAGTTCAAACACCCCAAAATGATAATTTTACAAATTTTGTCTCTCAACAAATAAAAACAATTTCAAGAATTACATTTTGCAATATTCTGTTTTATTATTAAAAAAATAATTTATGTAAATTTTCAGGGAATTTCAGAAAAATGGAAATATTCAAAGTAAAATCAAAATAAATTGCCTCCGTCAACACTTCAGAACTTTCTACAAGATTGTCGAATTCTAAACTTTCACAGAAACTAAAATGAAGAGTTTCTGATTTACACATAAATCCAATAGGATTAGTTGATTGTATCTCGTCAATACTTGACTGCTATTCTATCTTAACTCCAGAGGAATTAAAAACAAATCTGAATTCAGAATGTAAAGTGATGGAACAAATGCCACAAGGTATTTTTCTGATTTTCTTACAATTCTGCCAATACAGTGTCCGCACTAATGCTAAAAATAATAATTATACCCATTCTGTCAAAACTGTGAAAATTTCAACTTACATATGCAATGTAGAACCACTTGTAAGGTAATTACAGGGACTGTATAATACTAAGAGATGTTATTCAGTTACAAGTGGTCTAGGGTCTAGGCACCTATAAATCCTTTAAGTACACCTGAATAAGGTATGTATATGCATATATTATAATAGATACTCAAATATGAATGTGAAATTAAGTCAATAATCTTAAATAAAATAGACAACATATTTAGAAGTTAACTTTTTTAAATCTCATAACCCTTTCGTTACAAACCCGGTTGAAACCAGCTCTGGCTCTGTAGTAGAAATGTCTTGTTTCCATAAGTTTTGAATTAAAATCTTCCACCAAACCTTAGTCACAATTCATGCTCCCAACACTAGCTGAATGATAACTAAGTTATTTTACTAAATTCTTTGTTATATTTAAAGTAATTGAAAGAAACACAGAGCATCTCAAAATAAATACAGTAATGAAAGAGTTAAAGAGGTTTATTTTTGAAGTTAGTATTTTTAATTGTATAGAGAACAGTAAATGTACTTTTATATGTATGTATAAAAGATGTGTATTTAGAAATGATTTTGAGAAGGGTATTAAAAATTGTTATTGACAACAATAGCAAATTCCATTTCATTGAAAATTAAAATCATTTATTTACTGAAGTCAGACTGCTTGTAGAGGAATATTTCTTTACATCATACAATATATTTCCTCAAATTCATTGCTAGTGGAAGAACATACCAAAACAAGAAAAATAACAACTCAAACTAAACTGCATCAGAACTTCAATATATGCCATATAATAGATATGTGCCATATATTACATGTATATGTCATATATTGTGTAAGGGACACAGCGTTCACAACAGAAACATTACAACAAAAGAATGAGGTTTATTCGGCCACACCACCTTTCTGATAAGATGGCACCTTATTTTCAAGACACTCCAAGAGATTCAGAGCAGCATCGGTTAGTCTAGTTCCTAAAAGACAAGCAAAACAACAAAATCATTGATAACACGTATACACTTCAGAAATCTCTAAAATTATATTGTAGCAGCAATTAACAGAATCTCTAAATTTTTATGACTTCATTTTGTTGTGTTCCGAAAAGAAAAGAAAATATCTAAGCATTTGTTTTTGCAGGTGGATGCCCTTATCCTCATCTTTATCCTCATCTTAATGTCCACTTTCCCACGCTTACACGAATCAGATGGAATTTGTTGCAATAGATGTTTTTATTGTGATGTTCCTTCCCGTTGCCAAACCAAAATTATTTCCAAGTAAGCTGATATTACCCCATGGGTAAACATGTATCCATACAAAATTGAAATTAAAAAATACCACTTTTTTGAGAGTGAAGCAATTTTACAATCATCACATGATGCCAACACACACACATACACACACACACACACACACACACACACACACACACACATACAAACAAGCTTCTTTCAGTTTCCATCCACCAAATCCAGTCACAAGGTTTTGGTCAGTAGAGAGCTGTAGTAGAAGACACTAGCCCAAAGTGACTCACAGTGGGACTGAACCTGAAACCACATGTTTGGGAAACGAACTTCTTAACCACAGAGCCATGCCAACACCTTAATATGAAATAGAAGTAAAACTTCCTTTAACAGTAAGAAAAACAGTAACAAGCAGAGTTAAGTGTTTAACTCAAGAGTTTCCCAGATGACTGGAATAAGATTTGAACACATGAGCATTTGCTAAGAACATCATCCTAAGTTCACAGCCAGGGAGCATACTCGTACACACTCTTATCTACATGATGCTTTGAGTATTATTTCATCCACATATACATCAAAACATTTGGATATACAATACTCGAGTCGGCTGTATTGTCAGAGCCACCTCATTCCATCTGCTTTTCCCTCTATCTCTCTACCTGTCTATCAATAAAATGACCAGCTAGCCAACCAACCAAAAGACTGACCAACAGACAGACTGACAGACATATGTGTGGTTAAAGAGTTTGCTTTCCAATCACATGGTTTCAAGTTCAGTCCACTACATAGAACCGTGGGCAAGCGTTTACTATAGTCCTTGACCAATCAAGGCTTTGTGAGTGTATTTGGTACATGGAAACTGAAACAAGTCTGTCGTTTATATATATATATATATATATATATATATATATATATATGTATTATATAGAGGGCACTATTATACATAGATGCTACATGCTAGGAGGGACTCTTAAAGTCAAAACAACTAAAATAAATAAACACATCGTACCAAAACCAATTCTCTCGAAGCAGGTCATTTAAAAACAGAATTTAGCCGCATATCACACTGTGATTTCGTAATTGGTGCAGTTTTATGCACTTTTTACTCCTCAGTGCAAGCATAATTCAAGATATATAATGAATAAACATCGGTACGATGTGTTTATCTATTTTAGTAGTTTTGACTTTAAGAGTCCCTACTAGCGTGTGGCATCTATGTGTAATAGTACCCACTATATAATATAAATAAATAAATTTAAGGAAAAAAATTGATGGTTTTTTTTTCTCTTATGAGGTTCTTCACGCTAACTACTTGATAAATTCTTATGAAGATTTTATCCTATTTTAAAATTATATACATATATATACATATAGGCGCAGGAGTGGCTGTGTGGTAAGTAGCTTGCTAACCAACCACATGGTTCCGGGTTCAGTCCCACTGCGTGGCATCTTGGGCAAGTGTCTTCTGCTATAGCCCTGGGCCGACCAATGCCTTGAGTGGATTTGGTAGACGGAAACTGAAAGAAGCCTGTCGTATATATGTATATATATATATATGTATGTGTGTATGTTTGTGTGTCTGTGTTTGTCCCCCTAGCATTGCTTGACAACCAATGCTGGTATGTTTACGTCCCCGTCACTTAGTGGTTCGGCAAAAGAGACCGATAGAATAAGTACTGGGCTTCCAAAGAATAAGTCCCGGGGTCGATTTGCTCGACTAAAGGCGGTGCTCCAGCATGGCCACAGTCAAATGACTGAAACAAGTAAAAGAAATAAAAGAAAAGAAAAAATATATATACATACACACACCATGGGAAACAGACATTAAACGATGATGATGATGTGTGTGTATGTTATTGTCCCCTTTCCTTGACAACACATCACTATCAAAGCAGTATCCTTTGTTAGGAATATTACATGAAAATATGTTTGATAATGAGGAAAACATCAACTCATTTGGAAACGGGTAATGACTGGTGACAAGAAGGGTATATGGTATTAGAAACATTTGCCTCAACAAATTATGCCCTACCCACACAGGTCGACAGATGGATAGCTTACTCTTAGTTTCACTGAAAAGGTTTAACAATAACAAAACATGTCAGTTACTTTAGCAGTTTGCTTTCAAGACAACATCAATTCCTATCCGTATTTATTTAAATTTTCCAAACATTTCAGTTTGCAGAGTTACCTCCCTTGAGGTTTTAGACTGCTTTTTTTAAATACCCGACAGTTCTGTTCATTAATTCATCATTTAATGTCCACTTTCCATGCTAACATGAGTTAGACGGTTTGATCGGGGATGGCTTATAAACACCTTCCACGCTGCAATTGTATTCATTTCAAATTTTGGCAACAGGCCAGCAATTTTGGGGGAGAGCATAAGTTGATTACATCGACCCCAGTGCTCAATCTAGTACTTACTTTATCAACCTTGAAAGGATGAAAGGCAAAAACATTACTGGCAGAATCTGAACTCAGAACATAAACATGGATGAAACTCCACACAGCATTTCGCCCCTGGGGGCACTAACGATTCTGCCAGCTTGCTGCAATTTTGTTTCAGAATATTAAATATAGTAAATAAAAGGTAACTGTACCTGGGCCAAATACTGCAGCACACCCAGATTCCATCAGCTCTTTATAATCCTGTGGTGGAATCACACCTCCAACAACAACAATTATATCTCTGACAATAAAGAAATGAATAAAATCGATTGATTGTTGACAGACATAAACAGATATTTCACTCCTTGTAATAACAACACAAATTAATTTTAAGGAACCATATAAACATGTCTAAATAAAGCAAATATCTACAAACAATTCTTAATGAGAAAAACTCAAAAATTAGAGAATGAAAATAAAATTTAAAAGATGTTTACAGTGGCTGTGTAGTAAGTAGCTTGCTTACCAACCACATGGTTCCAGGTTCAGTCCCACTGCGTGGCACCTTGGGCAAGTGTCTTCTACTATAGCCCCGGGCCGACCAAAGCCTTGTGAGTGGATTTGGTAGATGGAAACTGAAAGAAGCCCGTCATATATATGTATATATATATATGCGTGTGTGTGTGTTTGTGTGTCTGTGTTTGTCCCCCTAGCATTGCTTGACAACTGATGCTGGTGTGTTTATGTCCCCGTTACTTAGCAGTTCGGCAAAAGAGACCAATAGAATAAGTACTGGGCTTACAAAAGAATAAGTCCCGGGGTCGAGTTGCTCGATTAAAGGCGGTGCTCCAGCATGGCCACAGTCAAATGACTGAAACAAGTTAAAAAAAAAAAAAAAAGAATAGTATTTCTACTTCATTTTGCCGAATGAGATTTTTACTGTATGTACTTTAAAGCGTTTGTTATTTACAATAAATTTTGCAGGAAGTGATTTATATAAATAAGATTCTTTGACTCTCTCTCTCTCTCTCTCTGTAACCAAATAATTTATAATAAAGAAAATGTTTATTTGAAAAATACATGAAGGAGAACAAATGGTGTAAAATTCAAGAAGTAAATCTGGGAGCAAAGAAAAGAGAGAGAGAGAGAAAGTGGGAGACAGTAAAAGTGTAAGAGAGAGCAGGAAAGTGAGAATGGTTAAGTGCCAGGGTATACTTGCAAGGAACAGGGATCAAAGCACAGATGGGATATGTAGAGTAAAGAGAGAGGGATACATGGTGGCAATTGCCAGGGTAAGCTTTCAAGGTATGGAAGTCAGAATATATGTGGCCAGGTATTGCCAAGAAGGTATGAGTAGGGAGTGGGGATTGCAATGACTGATAAGAACCTGGGTATAGAAGGGGTGGAGAAAGCAGTGATTCAGTGAGCAGGGCAGTGAGGGTAGGGAAGGGGAGTAGGAGATAATCCCAGTGTATGAAGAGGAAATGTGAGGAAGAGAGAAAATACAGTTTAGATGAGATGAGATGTAGTTTGGCTTCTTGGGGTAGGGGTGTGTGAAAATTTTGTTACGTGTGGGTGGGATGCAATGCTTCTTTCTAGCACTCAGTTTCGCCGATGTGGGCAGGTTCTCTATAGAACCTCATAATGCAAGAAATCTTGGTCCATTGTCATTTCCTCTGTGAGCCCTAACATCCTGAGATCAGTCCTCACCACTTCATCCCATGTCTTCCTGGGGCTCCCTCTTCCACAGGTATCATCCACTTTCAGTGACCAGTACTTCTTTATTCAGCTGTCTTCATTCATACACATCATATGTCCAAACCAATTTTAGTCTCATCTCCTGCATTTAATTCTTCTTGTGCCCAATGTTTTCTCTCAACAGTTACATTTTGTTGTTCATGCACTCTGATGTTGCACATCCTGCACAACATACTACCTTCGTTCCTCTCTAGTCTACACATCCTCTGCATTCAGAGCCCATGCTTCACTACCATGGAGTATAGTCATTCATACACAAGCATCATATAGTCTACCTTTCACTTTGTTGCCAACAGAGGTAGTAGTTCTTTGAATTTCCTCTATCCTATTCTTGTTCTTGTGACGACACTTTCAGAGCGTCCACCACCATTACTAATTTGGTCACCTAAGTAGCATAAAACATGTACTTCCTCAAGAGAGCCTCCTGGACATTTCAGAGAGTCCTGCATGCTCTTAGTACTTATTCTTCCTGCACACATCTGCCACACACAAAGGCAGCCTTATCTGTTAATCTACCTGTGATTCCATTGCACCTCTTGTGTGTCCGTAGCTTAAACTCAGTGCAGCAAATGGAATTACTTCCCACTCCTTTCCTACAAACTGAGCAGGGCCATTTATCCGATGGAAAGCGAGTCTTATCGGCTTTCTTGCTGACAACAACTTTGGTGTTGCTAGGTTAACTTTAAGGCCCTTTGATTCCAGGTTTTGCTTCCATACCCAGAATTTCTTCTCCAATTCTGCTTCAGGTTATCAGCCTATAGCAGTTCTCATGGGCATCCAGTTTTGAATTCTGCTGTTATGGTCTGGAGGACTACGATAAAAAAGAGTGAACTAAGAGCCTGGTGAACCCCTACTTGTATGCTGAATTCATCCCTGTATTTATGGCCAACTCTCATCTTACTGACAGCATCACTGTACATGGCTTGTACTGCTCTAACAAACCACTCCTCTACTCCTCAGTTCCTCAGAGACCACCAGGTAACAGAGAGGGGGAACTATGTCGAAAGCTATGTTATACAGAAATATACTATGTCATACAGTAGTTCACTATGGTATATTCTTCTAAAAAGACAGCAATACACTGTGTAGCGTGTTACATTAAATGTGTTAATACTTACGATCTTTGTAAATTTTTCAATTCTTGAATGAGTTGTGGGACCAAGGTTTTGTGACCAGCTGCAAGGGAACTAACTCCAACTATATGCACGTCAGCATCGATAGCTTGCTGGGCAGCTTCTCTCGGTGTCTGTTGAAAGAGAACAAAAGACAATGAAGACATAATGACCGACTATACAGTATCTTTGGTCATCTAAAGCCAGGGATAAGGTATTGCTATAACCAATTATTTATTTATTGGTTTCTTTCACTAAATCTTTATATATAAAAGAGAAGTTGTGTGAGTGTCTGTCTCCTACGATTTAGATTACTAACTACTCCCACATTTTGCGGTGCAGTTTAACCAAAACTGGGTATCTTATAGTCGTGATTCATATCGAGCCCTTCTGGGTATTAGTGCACGCCTACGATGAGTCTATGATTTAAAAAAAAATTTACTATCATTTTTTTCCATTTTAATGCATTTTTTCGCTATTATATAAGGGAAGTAACTCTCTAAAAATGTCTACGATGAGTCAACGATTTAAAAAAAAATTTACCATCATTTTTTTCCCATTCTTAATGCATTTTTTTGCTATTTTTTTTGCTATAACTCTCTAAAAATGCTTATATAGTTATTTCCCTTACAAACCCGAGCAACGCCGGGCGATACTGCTAGTAGTGAATAAATCTTGAGACAGCTAATTTACTGTAACACAGGTTTAGTAATATAACGTTAACTATTTTTAACAGGTGACTACATAGAAGCAGTAACTCTGGGCAACGCATCAGTAAGAATTAAAATTCTGAAAATTATTTACTTTCAATTATAATATAACAATTATATATAATGGATCTCTTTAATCTCTTTAACTAGTTTCAGCTCAAAAGTTGCGGTCATGCTGGAGTACTATAAAGATAGCACCGTCTTTATAAAGTGTGTAACAACGGAGAATTAGGTAAGCCATTAGAACAAGCCAGACGTACAGAACACACACATATATATATATATATATATATATATATATATATATATATATATATATATATATATATTGGCAGCAACCTGACAGAAACGTTAGCACGCCAGGTGAAATGCTTAGCGGTATTTCGTCTGTCGTTACATTCTGAGTTCAAATTCTGCCGAGGTCAACTTTGCCTTTCATCCTTTCGGGGTCGATAAATAAAGTACTAGTTTCGCACTGGGGTCAATGTAATCAACTTAATCCGTTTGTCTGTCCTTGTTTGTCCCCTATATGTTTAACCCCTTGTGGGTAGTAAAGAAATCCATCCGAGCTGAGCTGGGGGGTTGATCCAAAGGAGAACTGCGGTCCATAGACAGCTTTCAGCGCCTCGTAGAATTTCTTGGTGTCGTGTTTGTCTGCGTATCCCTGAATCTCATCCGCCTTGGCGCTTAACCATGCGTCTTGCATGAGGCGGAGTTTAGCCTGGACTGTGCTGCGAATGTTGTTGAAAGCAGCCTTCTTTGCCGTGCAGGTGGTGTCATTTTGGTGAGCCCGCAGCAGACGGCGTTTCTCTTCCAGGAGCTTTTGGATTTCCTGGTCGTTTTCGTCGAACCAGTCCTGGTGGTTCCTCATAACTTGGCCTAGAGTTTCAAGGGCGATGGAATGAACTGTGTCCCTGAATGATTCCTTAATGCAATCGATGAGCAGGAGATGCAGCTCGAGATGGACAGGTTCTCATCAGCCTGTGACAACTTCGGTCTCACCATCAGTGCCAAGAAAACCGAAGTGATGTTTCAGCCAGCCCCCGGCAAACAATACCATGAGCCTCAGATAAAGGTGAACAGACGGATCCTACGAGCGGTGGAAAACTTCACCTACCTGGGCAGCACTCTCTCCTGCAATGCCAACATAGATGCTGAAACCATCAACAGAATCTCCAAGGCAAGCAGTGCGTTTGGGAGACTGCGAAAGAAAGTCTGGGAGCGGAGAGGAATCAGCCTCAACACCAAGCTGAAAGTCTACCGGGCAGTCGTGCTTACCACCCTACTATACGGCTGCGAGACGTGGACTGCTTACCGAAGGCACGAGCGCCAGATAAACCACTTCCACCTCAGGTGTCTTCGGAACCTCCTTCATATCCGCTGGCAGGACAAAGTCCCAGACACGGAAGTTCTGAAGCAGGCAGATCTCCCTAGCACCATCACGATCATGCGCAAGGCCCAGCTGAGATGGGCGGGCCACGTCTCCCGCATGTCCGACACTCGCATCCCAAAACAGCTCTTCTACGGTGAACTCAGCCAGGGCAAACGCAAAGTCGGAGGGCAGAAGAAGCGCTTCAAGGACAGTCTCAAGGTCTCTCTCAAAGACTTCTCCATCAGCACAGAGACCTGAGAGACACTTGCTGCCAACCGCTCATCCTGGCGCAGCGCAATCACCGTGGGAGCAGGGACAGCCGAGGAGGGACGGATTCGGTCAGCAGAGCAGAAACGCCAGATGCGGAAAGCCAGAGCCGCCTGCACCAGTAGCACGGCCCCTAGCCACTTCTGCCCCACCAGTGGGAGGGGCTTCCTTGCCCGGGTTGGCCTCACCAGCCACCTCCGGTCTCATAGCGGCAGTTCCACCAGATGATGTCAGTGGTCATCTTCAAACCCGAAGGACGAACATTATTATTATTAGTAAAGAAATATATATATATGTGTGTGTGTGTGTGTGTGTGTGTGTGTGTGTGAGAGCGTCAATAACACTATACTTGTTCCACGTCCTCGTGTTGTTGTTTTCTCTTTGTGTTTTCATGTTTGGATTAACTTTATATATATACTAGCAGTATCGCCCGGCGTTGCTCAGGTTTGTAAGGGAAATAAGTATATAAGCATTTTTAGAGAGTTATAGCCAAAAAATAGCAAAAAAATGCATTAAAAATGGAAAAAAAATTATGGTAAATTTTTTTTTAAATCGTTGACTCATCGTAGACATTTTTAGAGAGTTACTTCCCTTATATAATAGCGAAAAATGCATTAAAATGGAAAAAAATTATGGTAAATTTTTTTTTAAATCGTAGACTCATCGTAGACGCACGCTAATACCCAGAAGGGCTCGATATGAATCACGACTATAAGATACCCGGTTTTGGTTAAACTGCACCGCAAAATGTGGGAGTAGTTAGGAATCTAGATCGTAGGAGACAGACACACAACTTGACTTTTATCTATAAAGATATGATGTATGTTTATAACTAGGACACATAGGTAAGAAGACAATAATTCTGACCCTATAAAGGAGTGGGGGATTAGGTAGGTGTTAAGAGCAAGCCAGATTGATAGAACAAAAAGAAATAAAAATCAGAAAGAATTCAAGATACATACAGCAAAGAGAGGTCCGACATCAACATCAAAGCCCAAATCGGCCAAACCTGTGGCAATAACTTTAGCTCCCCTGTCATGACCATCCTGTCCAACTTTAGCCACAAGAACTCTGGGACGACGACCTTCTTTGTCCTCATATTCCTTTCAAATAGGAAAAAATGGTGAAAAAAAGAGAAAAACTGTTAGTTTTAACTTGTAAATTTCATGTCCAGAAAAAGATTGTTTTCAAGGTTGAACGAGGAATGCAATCTACTGGCGCAGCCTTGGCTTGCCAGGATCTTATTTATTATGTTTGTTCCAAAGGTAAAAGCTGAACCCATGCCAGCATGAAAGATGGACATTAAATGATGATGATGATGATGGTGATGATGGCGAAATAAGAAACTAAGTTTAGTTCTTCATTCAAGTAATGTGACACTTTCTTAATGATTAATGACTTGTTCATTCAAGTTATTCATTATTCATATCCTCAGTTATTCATATTATTCATATCCTCAGTTTAAAAAAAAAAAAAAAAAAAAAAAGGCACGTAAAAAGCACCATCCGTCCGTGGCCGTTTGCCAGCTCCGTCTGGCACCTGTGCGGGTGGCACGTAAAAAGCATCCACTACACTCACGGAGTGGTTGGCGTTAGGAAGGGCATCCAGCCATAGAAACACTGCCAGATCAGACTGGGCCTGGTGCAGCCTTCTGGCTTCCCAGACCCCAGTCGAACCGTCCAACCCATGCCAGCATGGAAAGCGGACGCTAAACGATGATGATGATGATGATGAGTTATGTAAAATCTGGATAGCAAAAAGAAAACTGTTTAAACATTTTAAATTAGTGATTTCTTGTAGCTTCTTACATTAAATATGTATAAATAAATAAAATTACAGAGTAGCTAATTAGCGATATTTTTCTCTCTTTTACTCTTTTACTTGTTTCAGTCATTTGACTGCGGCCATGCTGGAGCACCGCCTTTAATCGAGCAACTCGACACCGGGAGTTATTCTTTTGTAAGCCCAGTACTTATTCTATCGGTCTCTTTTGCCGAAACGCTAAGTAACGGGGACATAAACACACCAGCATCGGTTGTCAAGCAATGCTAGGGGGACAAACACATGTTCGAAACTAGATAAAACATATCCAACCATTCTCAAAAATAGTGACAGGCATAATGTTATCTGTTTCTCAAGTTGACTCAGCTTCACAACATTACTGCTGTTTGTTCTCTCAGCTTCCAGGGAAACAAAACAAAGGTAGCTGCAATAGAATCTAATTCAGTAACAAGGGGGTGAAAATTTGAATGCCATAAAGTATTATTTATCCATACCCTCTACAAACTCAGACATTCTGCACTCCTTTAAAACTATCAGGAAAATAACAGACTACAAGTGAGATGATAAAGTGCCCAGCTTTGATGACATCAGTGAATGGATGCAGAAAAGACAGCTATTTGGGTACAAAGGATACAAACTGAATAAAAAATATTCTGACAATGGAAATTCATCATCATCGTTTAATGTCCGCTTTCCATGCTAGCATGGGTTGGACGATTTTGACTGAGGGTTTGTGAACCAGATGGCAGAGTTTCTACAGCTGGATGCCCTTCCTAACGCCAACCACTCAGAGAGTGTAGTGGGTGCTTTTATGTGCCACCAGCACGGGGGCCAGTCAGGTGGTACTGGCAACAACCTCGCTTGAATCCTTTTACACATGCCACTGGCAGAGGTGCCTGTAAGGTGACACTGGTAATGATCATGCTCGAATGGTGCCCTTTTATGTGCCACTGGCACGGAAGCCAGTTGGCTGCTCTGGCAACGATCACACTCGGATGGTGCTCTTGGCACCCTACTAGCACGGGTACAAGTGCCAGTAAGGTGACGCTGGTAAAGACCACGCTCAAATGGTGCCCTTTGTAAAAAAAGGAAAACTATGAAAACAAGGGAAGAAATAGTAGAGTTAGATTTTGAGCCTTTTTAATAATGAGGTAACAACAGGATTGAGAGAAGGATGCCATACTGCAGGTTAATCCATCAACACCAAGGTAGAAAGTTGATGGTAAAATTAGATTAAAATCTGTGTCTACCATTTTCAATGAAGAGTCACTGTCATCATTTCCCATCCATTTCTCTATGTTGTCTTGGATTGGGAGTTCTTTTCTAACACAGTCTCTGGCCATTGTTGAGGTCCATTGTAATCTCTTTCATCTCAAGTCCAGTATTCTGAGAACATCAGCCTTCACCACTCCTTCCCAGATCTTCCTACAAACCCTTCCACATGGACCCTTTGCTGTCTCTCTGCCCATCTATCATACTTCATATACATCACCTGTCCACACCAGCTCGGCCTCGGCCTCTGCAAACCACAGCAAATTTGTCAGAAGCCCATTTGTTTTACCTCAGCTCATCTGTGCTCTCTTTGTCCATGCATACTAACTTTCTATCTTGGTATTGTCTGGATAAGCCTGCAGTATGGCATCCTACCTATTTCTTTACTACCTACAAGAGGCTAAACACAGAGGAGACAAACAAGGACAGACAAACGGATTAAGTCGATTACATCAACCTCAGTGCGTAACTGGTACTTGATTTATCTTCTGTCTGTCTGTCTATCTATCCCTCTCTCTCGCTGCACGTGTGTGTGTGTATATATATATATTCATTGCTATGCCTTCCATTCTTACATCTATCTATCTGTCTGTCTGTCTGTCTGTCTCTCTGCCTGTCTGCCTGTCCATCCACCCGTCTGTTCATCCTCCTCTGTTGTGTGTGTGTGTGTATGTGTGCCTGCATGCATGTATGTATGTATTTTAGTAAGTGCAGGAATGGAAGGCGTCACAATGAAATGTTAGTCTGATATGCAAAAGACTTCAGTATTAAAAAAAGAATGGTTAAGATTGACTTAAGCTAAGTGGAAGATTCTTAGAGGAGAAAGAGGCATCAGAGCCTGGCGTTCGAACACGAGCAGGAAAGTGGGGAGGGCGTCAGACTGTGGCAAGTCGGGGTGGGGATCTTAAAGTAGTTATACAATAGACCAGAGGCATTACAAAGCTATATTACCTATTAGGGGTATGTAATGGGTATGGAATTGCTTAAAATGCCACGAATAATATTACCGAGAGGATGTTCTTTGGTGGGGGTCGGGGATGGAGGAGTGGGTAACCTCAGTATGTAGGAACTTAATCCTTAAGATTAAGTTCCTACATACTGAGGTTACCCACTCCCCAAGGTGCCACGCGGTGGAACTGAACCTGGAGCCATGTGGATGGGAAGCAAGCTTCTTACCACACAGCCATGGTTAATGAAGTAAGTCTGGAAGATCGCCTGTTTTTGATATATTAAATGGGTTTGTCGTAAGATAGGTGTAGACATGGGTATGTGGTTAGGAAGTTGGCTTTCTGACCACAGGGTCCCAGGTTCAATCCCAGTGCGTTGCACCTTGGGCAAGTGTCCTCCATCACAGCCTCTGGCTGATAACATCATTGTAAGTGGATTTGGTAGGCGTTATTTTTTTATTTATTTATGTACCCGAAGAGACTCAGAACTGGTTGAAACATGTTTCGTACTAAATAAAACCTTTTTTTTTCCATCTATTTTAATACTGTTATATATATTATATAAAATCTATACAGCCTTGGTTTGTTATCTCATTACAGAAAAAATTATATATATATATAGTGGATAGTGGATTAACTGTTGAAGTGGATGGACGTCTATTTGTTTCTCTCCCAGTCAGTAGCAAGCTACACAGCTTCAAAACTAACTGACCTTAAATATATATATATTTGTAACCACGTGTTTGCCTACAAACCCGTATGTACGTTTTCATTTAACTACAAATTGTTATATACACCTGTTTTTCTTTTAATATCCTCAAACAACCAATAATCAAAAACTCACACCCTTAAGAGAGAACATTTATATATATATACACTCTTTAACTCCCAAGAAAGAATATATATATTTTCAAAAATCAAAAGGAAAACAAACAAAAGAAAAACAAACATGACTAACTTGCAGGCCTGCAACAGACGAAATTGGTCTGATAACGAAATTGATGTTTTAATAAACACATGGCTCTCTCTTTCCCAAACAGAAAATCTAAATGTTTTGTGTTTGAATGAGATTGCCGAAAAACATCACAAGTGGTCAACACACGATCCGTCAAACAGATTCGTAGCAAGTTAAACATATCGAAGTATCTTTCAAACTGATAAGAGGCCATTATGAAAAGCTTCTTCATATTTTCACAGTTCAAGAACAGCAACAGCTAGAAAATCAGCAGCCACAACAACAACAACAACAGAATGAGCCACTCCTGGTTCCCAGCACAATGGCTGACCCTAACATCGGTCAAGCACAACAACAACAACAACAGCCACTCCTCAACTCTAGCTTACTAGACGATTCACTAAATGCCAGATCTTTTCATCTTCTCACCGCTCTCACAGCACCACCAAATTATCATCATCATCATCACCACCGCTGCCACCATCGTCTTCTATCACCAAAAATACCAACAGAAAACCAAATAAGAAACCATTGCCCTCTTCCCCCACATCACCACCTCATACTACTGCAGTAACAAAAACTTAAAGAACCATAGGAAGCAGAATGCGCCCCCCACGGCACAAACAAGAAATCCCCAAATATGCCGCTATTCACTGCGCCAGAGACTCTGCACAAATAGTGACTGCATCTTCACGCATCTCTACCGCACTAGACGCACTACCGGCCAAGGCCAAAGCACGCATCCCACAATAACATCAACACCACCAAATAGTAAATCGAAATTCAAAACACACACAACTCGGAGTCCCAAAATCTGCCGGTATTCCCAACGTGAGAGAACATGTCTACTGAGTGACTGTCCCTTCACTCATCTTCCAGGGACCCGACGCACAAACAGAAACGGGGCTTCAAGCCAACACAAACCTGAATAAAAATAAAAATAGAAACACACCATGCTGCAGTAATGCTGGTCCAGTCTTTTCAGGAAGACACAAAAACAACAACAACAAAAGTGGAAACTACAACCCTATCCAACAGTGCAACCACACCTCCAGCCAAAAACTGCTCCCTAAGCAGGAAAATTCTTTTTTAGCCATGTTGAACATGGCAAAAGAGATACACAAAACATTCTAGCCATCACTCAACACCATCCTATGCTATTACCCCAGTGCACCAATTCCCCACATTGCTGCCACTAACACACACAAAAACCAAGCCCCCTGCAACAGTCAAAACCAGCCACTACACTAACCTCCACATTCCTACTCAATGCACAAGGTGTCAGCCCTTCCATCAATGCACAAAAATGGAAGGTCCAATTCATTGAAGACTGGGTTGGTAACCATTCACACCACATCCCTTTCTTCATTCTCACTGAGACCCACCTTGACAACTCCCACTTGGAAGCCGAAGTGAGAGTGAAGAATTTCACAACCATCCGCGCGGATCGTATCGGCAGAGGAAGGGTGGAACTGCCATTTTCCTGCATGATTCATTTACGGCAGATGGAAATAGTATATTCTCCAACGGCTACTGTGAATCAGTCACCGTGCACAACAAAGCCAATGACCTGACAGTAATTGGGCTCTATAGGCCGCCCCCAACACCCATACTGTGCTTTAAAGAATGCCTCAACAGCATTAAGTGCTTTATTCAACAGTGCCATTCTAGCAACATACTCATGATGGGAGACTTCAATCTACCCTGTGTTGACTGGACTACAAACTGTTTGAAACCAAGCACTCTCGCCTCAACCGCTGACAAAGAAGCAGCAGAGTCACTTTCGACTTTACGAATGAGTTTTTCTTGTCCCAACTTGTCCTTGCACCAACAAGACATCAGAACATTTTGGACCTAGTGTTTAGTAACCACACTAACACTATACATAACGTTACAGTGGAAAAAACCCTTCTTTCAGACCATGACATGGTTCTCTGTAACATGAAATTCCACCAGCTGAAAGCTAATCCTAGTGACCTTCCTCCAGCCCACCCATTTGACAACATGGATCTCCATATGCCAACTGGGATGCAATCAGGAACGAGCTATCAAATGTTGACTGGTCCTTTACACATACACACATCTCCACCAACCATAAAACATCTTGGCAGATCTTTGTAGACACCGTCACACACATATGTGCAAAACACTCCCCACCAAGACCTGTGAACAAAAAGTGCAGAATCCCCCCAAACAGAAAAACCATTATCAGAAAAATAAAAAGAACAAACAAAAAAATTAACAAACTAAAGTACTGCCACAGCAACACCACACATTCGACGGCTATCGCACTGCTTGAATCTA
>NC_043006.1:6002258-6017258 GCF_006345805.1 Octopus sinensis | reverse complement strand
GAAGAATTTCGTAATGTTATTTTTTCGTGTGTGATAACTTTTGGAAATGTGAGTTACCATAAAGCAACTAAAAACGATACGGAATTGTGTGAATTCGACAAAACAGGTGTCATGAGATTATACTTCACCTGAGTTAACATCTCTCCAGAATATGAAATACAAGATTACTACAAATCTATGTAACTTTTGATTTTTTGCCAGATTTAGCAGTACCGTTGTATAGTGTTTGGTTTATAAACTAATAAAACAGCTATGGGATATTTTTTTTGTGTTGCTAATTGATTTCATGGTTGATTTATTAACGATTTGTGAAACAATCACCGCTGAGTGATTTACTTTGTTGAATAGACAGAGCTCTTTCCAAGGGAATTCTGCCAACAAAACACTTCACCAATGATTTCATTACCAGTGCCATCATAACTTCATTGAGAAACGCTTTTCTATAATTTATATGCAATTAGAATCACCATTTTCTTAAATGCTAGTATTTACGATAAACAGCTATCTTTCTATTTGACGTCACGCAACCAAACTACAAGACACGCAACAAGTTTATGTGATACAGACTAAAATTACACCGAATCTGGAAAATGAGAAGCGTTCTAAAATCACTTCGAGATGAGTTGAGATGTTGCAACAGTTAAATCAACCTTCATTAGCAAATAATTTGAATCCACCTACAGTTATATATATATATATATATGTGTGTGTGTGTGTGTGTGTGTGTGGAGGCGCAATGGCCCAGTGGTTAGGGCAGCGAACTCGCGGTTGTAGAGAGACCAATAGAATAAATACTAGGCTTACAAAGAATAAGTCCTGGGGTCAATTTGCTCGACTAAAGGCGGTGCTCAAGCATGGCCACAGTCAAATGTTTGAAACAAGTAAAGAGTGTATATATATATATATGTGTGCGTATGTGTGTGTGTGTGTGTGTGTGTGTGTGTGTGTGTGTGGAGGCGCAGTGGCTAGGGCAGCGGACTCGCGGTTGTAGGATCGTGGTTTCGATTCCCAAACCGGGCGTTGTGAGTGTTTATTGAGCAAAAACACCTAAAGCTCCACGCGGCTCCGGCAGGGGGTAGTGGTGATCCCTGCTGTACTCTTTCGCTACAACTTTCTCTCACTCTTTCTTCTGTGGGCATTCTCGCTTAGCCAGCGCGGTCGCGTCATTTTAAGGCTAAAACAATGCGAAGCGCATTGTGACCAGCGATATGTAGCAACATCTGATAGCCTGGTCGGTCACGGTAATCACGGTGATATCTATATACATATATATTTATATACATATATATATATATATATATATATCCACACACACATATATATACTATATCTGTATATGTATATATCATATGTATTGTATATTATATATATGTATATGTATATAACATATATATTATATATATATATATTAATAATATATGTATATATATATATATGTATATGTATGTATATATATAGTAATATGTATGTATATATATATAATGTATATATATGTATATATATATATGTGTGTGTATATAATATATATATGTATTAAATATATATGTATATAGATATAAATATCACCGTGACCGACCAGGCTATCAGATGTTGCTACATAATATATATATATATATATATATATATACTAGCAGTATCGCCCGGCGTTGCTCAGGTTTGTAAGGGAAATAACTATAAAGCATTTTTAGAGAGTTATAGCCAAAAAATACAAAAAATGGAAAAAAAAATGATGGTAAATTTTTTTGAGAGTTAAAAAAGGTGGAGTTGCGTCCCCTAGACGGTCTGTGGTTTGGTTTCTGATTCTCGACCCCATGTCGAATTTAATCGATTTTTTTCAGAACTGGGGGGAACTTTTCAAAATTTTCGCTGCGTTAGTTTTGAATTATGACATGGGCTATGTGTGTGTCAAGTTTCATCAGAATCGTTGAAAGCCGTGATCAGAGTGAGGGTACGAGAAAACAGACACACAGAAACACGCACAGACAAACTGCCGTTGATATATATATTATATCTATATATATATATATATATATATATTATATATATATATAGATATACATATTCATATATAAACATACATATATATGTAATATATATACACGCACCACAACACACACACACACCACACACACACATATAGATATATATATATACATACACACGTGTGTGTGTGTGTGTGTACACGCTCTCACACACGTTGCATTGATGTTTGTTTTTATGGCAAGTTTGTATAAAAAAGAATTTCATATTGAATTGAAGGAACGTCCTACTTTACGTTCTGAGTTCAAATTCTACCGAGGTGGACTTTGCCTTTCATCCTTTCGGGGTCGATAAATTAAGGACCAGTTAAACACTAGGGTCAATGTAATCGACTCATTCCCTACCCCGGACTTGCTGACCTTGTGCCAAAATTTGAAATTAATATTCTTTCCTACTCTAGGAAGGGGTCAATCAATTAGATCGACCCCAGTACGCAACTGGTACTTGATTTATCGACCCCAAAAGAACGAAAGCAAAGTCGACCTCGGCGGAATTTGAACTCAGAACTTAAAGACAGTCGAATTTGAAACTAATATTAAATTGAAAGGAAAAGCAGCGAACTGGCAGAGTGGTTAGCACGTCGGGCGAAACGCTTTGCCGTATTTCGTCTGCCGTAACATTCTGAGTTCAAATTCCGCCGAGGTCGACTTTGCCTTTCATCCTTTCGGGGTCGATTAAATAAGTACCAGTTACACACTGGGGTCGATATAATCGACTTAATCCGTTTGTCTATCCTTGTTTGTCCTCTCTGTGTTTAACCCCCTTGTGGGTAGTAAAGAAATAGGTAGTTCGTCCGTACTTACGTTCTGAGTTGAAATTCCGCCGAGGCCAACTTTGCCTTTCTAGGTCGATAGAATAAGTACCAGTGGAATATTGGGTCGAAGTAATCGACTTAACCCATTCTCCGAACTTGCTGGCCTTGTGCCAAACATTTGAAATTTAGGCGACAATCTGGCTGAATCGTTAGTACATCGACAAAAATGATGAGCAGCATTTCGTTCGTCCTGACATTCTGAGTTCAAATTCCGCCGAGCTCATCTTTGCATTTCATCTTTTCGGGGTCGATGAAATAAGTGCTAGTTGAGTACTGGGCTCAATTTAGTCGACTTGTCCCCTCCTCCGAAATTCCTGGCTTTGTGCCAAAATTTGAAACCAATATTAAACTGAACCATCACTTACGACATTTAGTAGCGAACATGGTAAAGGTTTGACGAAGGAAGGAATGCTGAAATTTTGAGGTAACTTTACTCTTTTACTTGTTTCAGTCATTTGACTGCGGCCATGCTGGAGCACCACCTTTAGTCGAGCAAATCGGCCCGTAGGACTTATTCTTTGTAAGCCTAGTACTTATTCTATCGGTCTCTTTCGCCGAACCGCTAAGTTACGAGGACGTAAACACACCAGCATCGATTGTCAAGCGATGCTGGGGGGACAAACACAGACACACAAACGTATACAAACACATACACACATACATACGTTATATATATATATTATATATACGACGGGCTTCTTTCAGTTTCCGTCTGCCAAATCCAGTCACAAGGCTTTGATCAGCCTGAGGCTATAGTAGAAGACACTTGCCCAAGGTGCCACGCAGTGGGACTGAACCCAGAACCATGTGATTGGTAAGCAAGCTACTTACCACACAGCCACTCTTGTCAACCTTTTCCTTTTATTTTCCAGGGTTCATAGAACAGGGAAATATAAACTTAATTTTCGAATCAGACATCTATTTGAAAAAGTGATGCAAAAAAGAGGTCAACTTAAGTAATTTCTATCTTAAGTTACCGACAACATTTTCTACTCAGGCTTATTAATATAGCTATAAATAAACGAACATCTTCACATCCATTCATAACTGCATCAAAATTAAGCTGTAGCAGGATTTTACAAACTTAACTGCAACTTTCCTGCACATTTATATGATTTACTTATTTTCCTTAGCTTCGAAACTCTCAGAGATCTTGCAATATAAAGCAAGCAGTGATTGGAACCTTCAGACTGAAGGCATTTTTTGCAACTGTGAATTTATTTTGCAAATACTGTGTTTAACAGTTATCTTCACATTTCATATTTACATCAAACTAGAACCATTTCCTTTTAATACAATAACTACCTATTTCTTTACTACATCACAAGGGGCTAAACATAGAGGGGACAAACAAGGACAGACAAACGGAGTAAGTCGATTATATCGACCCCAGTGCGTAACTGGTACTTATTTAATCGACCCCGAAAGGATGAAAGGCAAAGTCGACCTCGGCGGAATTTGAACTCAGAACTTAACGGCAGACGAAATACGGTTACGCATTTCGCGCCAGCTCGCCGTCTTTCCTTTTAATACAATAACCACAACGACCGTCTTAATAAAGCAGTTCAGAATCATTGAGTTAATTAATTAGAAATATAGACTGATTAATTATAAGTATAGTATTGTTTGAATAAGAAATTTAATTTCATCCCAACAAACAATTTTATTTATCATTCAAAATATAGATTTCTTCATGAAAAGACATAAAAACTCTGAAGTTAAATAGGGAGAGAGAATCCGCTACGCAGGCAGCCGACCTTCCAAAAACAGCAGTCAACTGTCTTAAAACGGAGGGCACATTGAATAACGAAGGACAGATTATACTATGTCTGAATAAAGGACGAAATGGTTAGCACTAGACCGTCAAGATCATACAAGTGATTGATTAGAGATGACTTGGGACTAAAATACCACTACCACAGCCAAGTAACTCTTCCTCTATACAAAGGTAATACCTAACATAGTCTACATCACAAGCGATGCATTTGTGCAATTCTTGAACCTTTGAAAAATTAAGATATGCACCGATGCACTCGATTAGTCACAACCACTTTCGCCTCATCTATGTCATTAAATCGTTGTCCTCTAATTCTGCCTATCATTGAATCGAATAGGCAGAATTTGGAAGGCACCAAATCCGGACAGTACGGTGGAGAGGGGACCATTGACCAGCTCAATTTGCCGATTGCCTGATTTGTTGCCAAATATATATGTAGAGTCAAACCATGTCATGGTGAATGTGGATCGATATCCGATTCTTGTTCCGTCTCTTCTTCCTAAAAGCTTCTCTAATCTTTCTGAGTGTTGCAATGTACTACACGTTGTTCACAGTACAACCACGTTCCAGAAATTCAAGGAAAACGATGCCCTTGTCACTACGAACGTCTGTCTCTTGAACTGTTTAGGTACTGGAGAAGAGGTGTGATGCCATTCCATGGACTAGTCCTTTCTTTCCAGCCATAAAGATACGCCAACGTTTCATTCCCTGTCACCAGATTGGCAAAAAAACCCCAAAAAAACAAAAAAAAAAAGCATATCTTCATTGGTTTCAAACGCTTTCAGTAGGTCAGAGCAGACTTCCGTCAAATCGGGTGTCAGCTGCCTAAATACTCACTTTGCCCGCACTTCCCGATATCTCAAATTTCCCAGCATCTTCTGTAATGTAATCTGACCACCAGATTGAACTCGTCTCTCCGCGCGAATCACTTCGTCCACTCGTTGGTGATTCGTGTCACTGGTCGCAGGTGATAGTGTCCCACCGCGGCGTGGTTTGTCTTACACGCTCGTTTCCGCTTCTTTAAACTTCTTCATCTATCTAGGCGTAGGAGTGACTGTGTGGTAAGTAGCTTTCTTACCAGCCACATCGTTCCGGGTTCAGTCCCACAGCGTGGCACCTTGGGCAAGTGTCTTCTACTATAGCCTCGGGCCGACCAAAGCCTTGTGAGTGGATTTTGGTAGACGGAAACTGGAAGAAGCCCACCGTGTGTGTATATATATATATATATATATATATATATATATATTATATATATATATATATATATATAATATATATATATATTATATATATATATGTATGTATGTGTGTGTATATGTTTGTGTGTCTGTGTTTGTCCACCTAATATCGCTTGACAACCGATGCTGGTGTGTTTATGTCCCCGTAACTTAGCGGTTCAGCAAAATAGACCGATAGAATAAGTACTTGGCTTACAAAGAATAAGTCCTGGGGTCGATTTGGTCGACTAAAGGCGGTGCTCCAGCATGGCCACAGTCAAATGCCTGAAACAAGTAAAAGAGTAAAAGAGTATCTGTGCAGACTGCTTTTGTCAATGGATCTCGTAAACAGCCTGTTGCTTTTTGTGGATGTTGGACAGCCTGAGCCTCTCCATCAAAAGGTTAGTGATGGCAAGTTGCTTCTGCACGGAACCAGTTATTCGCCTGCAATGAAGAGCAGGAAGAAGAGTTATCATTGAGGAAGAGTTCTTTGGCTAACGTGCAATTTGAACAACAGAAAAGTTACGTTCACTTTTGCATTACTTTCGGTATAACCTCATCTGTGTGTGTGTCTGTGTGTGTGTGAATCTATCTATCTATCTATCTATCTATCTATCTATCTATCTATCTATCTATCTATCTATCTATCTATCTATCTATCTATCTATCTATCTGTCTGTCTGTCTGTCTGTCTGTCTGTCTGTCTGTCTGTCTCTCTGTCAATATCGTCACGCCTCCTTTCTTCAAACGGGAAGGAAGAGCTATTTTCATACTCCTATGAACCCGGAAAAATTTAAAACAGAGAGTTACTTACTTGCAAATAAATGTGTTAACATGTGGTGATATTATTGACCGAGGTTACCGTGGTCTTTTCCGTAGGCTTTTCTTTCCACGGATAAACCTTATTTGCTTCCCCCTTTACACTTTACTTCATGACATTTCTGTGATACACGATCCCTATTGATCGCTTTTTTTCTCTCTTTTTACGATCCCTTTTGATCGAAAACCTACCCCCTTTTTCTTTTTTCTTTTTATTTTTCTTTTCTTTTTTTTTCTCCCCCAAAATAAAAGCTCTGCTTTGTTATTTGTCCCCTCTGTGTTCAGCCCTGGCTAGTAAAGAAACATATCTATCTATCTATTTCTGTTTACTTGAAGATCGTATTTATTTACAAAATCCTTCCTGTCAACTGAAGTAAATACGCCTTACCGAGGAAAGCTAATTACATCGAAACCTGTCCACTACATTCACCAACTGACTTTAAAGGCAATCTCCCCCTTCTAACTGTGCTGTCTTTTTACTTTACAAATACTTCAGTTTGGTTGATATTAACAGAGTTATTTCCCTTAGACGTTATTTTTGATTTTGGATATTCCAGAGGGAGTTTCTATCAACTAATTTAATGGATAATCTTAGATAATCATATTTGAACACCCGTGGTTCATGCGTGAGACTCTAGCGTACATGGCAGAGACACAATTCCTTAGATCTATTCGACTGGGACTGTTCTATGGTTAAAGAACAATAAAAACAATTAAACTCGAACCAAATAGTGACGGTCGATCACCTTTCTAGCTAGAAATAGCAACTAAATCTCTCTACTCAAAGCATATTATCTAAATATAAATATCAAACAAAGGGCACATTGCATTATGTAGTCCGAGCTATATTGTGCTAGAATAAAGACGAGATAATCAGTTTTATAATCATAGGTCTACACGGACTTAGTTCGGCTAAGGCAAAATAACAACAATAGTAGCAGCTACTACTACTACTACTACTTCTACTACTACTACTACTACTACTACTACTACTACTACTACTACTACTGCTGCTACTACTACTACTAACAGGACGGTGACACGTCCATGACGCTTGTGATTTCCCCACTAAGTGGGGAGGATTAGCTCAGGTAGGTAGACACGTGGGCAGGAAGTGATGGATAGGTAAAGGGGAGGGGCTGGCAGGTGGAAAGGTAAGTGTAATTAGTGCAGCCTAATTGAGAATCTCGGCCGAGACTAGAGGTAATACCTTGGCCTAACGGATCAGCGATTAATAAGATTTACGTATTCTAGTCTTTCAGATTGACTGCCGCAGCAGCGTATGTCAGGCTTATGGCACAATTAAACCACTGCACGATGGTGATGATGATGATGACGACGACGGCGACGGCGGCGGCGGTGGTGTTGTCCGCCTTATTAAATTCGTGTTTCATTCATTTGTGTTTAAATTTATTTACTAATTAGTTCTCGAATTGAAATCTTTATGAGATTGTATAAAAAACGGAAACAATACATACGCGTGCGTGCGCACATGTATATACACAAATACATACGTGTGTGTATAGACACATGCATATATGTCTGTGTATGTGTGCATATATATATATATATATATATAATATATATATATATATAAATATATATATAGCTTGCTTACCAACCATATCGTTCTGGGTTCAGTCCCACTGCGTGGCACCTCGGGCAAGTGTCTTCTACTATAGTCTCGGACCGACCAAAGCCATGTGAGTGGATTTGGTAGACGGAAACTGTATATATATGTGTGTGTGTGTGTGTTTGTGTGTCTGTGTTTGTCCCCCCAACATCGCTTGACAACCGATGCTGGTGTGTTTACGTCCCCGTAACCTAGCGGTTCGGCGAAAGAAACCGATAGAATAAGTACTAGGCTTACAAAGAATAAGTCCTGGGGTCGATGTACTCGACTAAAGGCGGTGCTCCACCGTGGCCGCAGTCAAATGACTGAAACAAGTAAAAAGAGGAAAAGAGAATATATCTATCACACGCATATAGTATATATGTGTATTAGTGTGTGTATGTGTGCGTGTGTGTGTGTGTGTAGAATATATATAAATCGCATACGAGGGAGGACAGAAAAGTCCATAGGCTGACTATGAAGGAATGATACTTGAGCCGTGATATTTCGCATGCATCATTTTCAACTCTTCTTATTAATAACTGTATTGTTTCTTTCTTGGTAAACTCGTATCTGATTGATCAAAGAAATCTTCAAAGGTAAACTAGTAATGGCCTCTCTTGAAATTCGACAAAACTTGGCATCGTCGTGTTATCAAGTATCTGCGGGGAAAAAAAAAAAAAAGGGTTTAGCTGGCATTTATGCTGACATGGTTGCTACATTAGGGGATTTATCAACAATGCAAAAATGGACAGCTGAATTTAGGAGGTAAAGGGAGAGTTTTGAAGATGACCCAGCATCCGGACGTCCTGCGACTGCCACCATCGAGGAAAACATTGATTGTGCTCACAAAAATAGTGGTGAATGACACGCGATTGACTATAAATGAAATAGCCAGTGCTGTTAGCATATCCCGTGAGAGAGCTGAGAATATTCTGTACAAGGAATCTGTCATAGTTTGAGGTAGATCAAGCTGGTTTCCTTGAACGTCTCTTTATCCAGGACGAGTGTTGAGTTCATCACTTTCAATCAGAGACAAAGAGATAATCCATGCTGTGGAAACATCCCTCCTCACCAGCTCCAAAGAAGGCCGAGGTAGTTTTATCTGCAGGGAAGGTGACGGCCTCAGTTTTTTTGAATGCAAAAGGTATTGAGTTTATTATCATCAAACGAGCTACACCATCGATGGAGAGTACTATGCCAATTTGCTGAGACAGTTAGGAAAGGCTATCGACACCAAACACCCAGGAAAATTGACAAAAAAGGGGTCTTGTTCCATCAGGGCAATGCTCCAGGACACAAGGTTTCAATGGCTGCTGTTTGTGACTATAGATTTGAACCCTGCTCTCCTGATTTGGACCCATCTGACGATCATCTGTTCCTCAACACTTGGCTGGGAATCAATATCGCACTGATGATGAAGTCACATCAGCTGTTGATGACTTTTTTTTGACGAAGAGAATGAAAACTTCTTCAGCAATGGGATCCAAGCACTGCAACACCGATGGAAGAAGTGTGTGGACAGCAAAGGGGACTATGTTGAAAAATAACCCTCATTTGGTCACATTCCACGAGGGTGTCTTGGTCAACCTGTGAACTTTTCAGCCAACCCTCGTATTTATAAATATGTAACGGAAGTACATCGAAAAAGAAAAGGAATGTGGCAGACATGGAAAAAATCTCTTAACATAAGAAAAAAAAAAACATTTGGAAAGCATATAAATGCGAAAAGTATGCCGAAACACACTCGAAATGGATTTCTTTAGCGGCACCCATACTTCTTCGGA
The DNA here is from genome assembly GCF_006345805.1 of Octopus sinensis. Lineage (NCBI taxonomy): Eukaryota > Metazoa > Mollusca > Cephalopoda > Octopoda > Octopodidae > Octopus > Octopus sinensis. The sequence goes on along the minus strand of NC_043006.1, from coordinate 6,007,192 downwards.
ACTACCTAATTAAGAAAATTGTAGGAGAACCAGAGGATGAAACAAAGCTTCGATGGGACCTTACCGTAACAAAATTCAGGACTGACATCTGTATTACCCTATGTAAACAATCCGTTACAAAGTCAAATACGAAGCAATCGATGGCCTAGTTGGAAATGGAATATCAAAACTAGCAACTGGCAATCTAGGGGGGGGGGAATGCGAGAACTATGGACCAGGGATATCACAAAAGGAGAGAGCAAATCAAGAGAATTATGGCAGCAGAAACAACTATTCCTCGACAAATATGCTACCAATTACGGTAAAGACTATAGAACCCAGAGAAATAACAAGAAAAGAGAACAATCTCACCAACGTAACAAAAGCCAGAACACGGGGTAACATGAACGCTCATTCCACCATGAGTCAAAGAGGAACTATGGTAAGAATTCGTCACTTTTTGTACGCAAACAACCTAATGTACACAAAATGCACAAAAAATATAAACAAGATAAATATTCCTTTGATCAGGCCATTAGAAATAATAGATCATTTTCAAAACCCCAACAAAGACTATCTACAAAAAACTGGGCAAAAAAACCGATCTAGAACCGGAAACAAATCTAGATCATTCTCTCAGATCATTAAAATCAATACTAACAAGAAATTGAAAAATAAGATGTATAATTCCAAAAATAGGACAGAAAACATAACAAAGCCAGGTAAAATAACACAACCAAAACACAATCTTCAAGTTAACATCAACAAAAATAGAAATCACAAAGAGAAAAAAATCTATTTTTTAATGTCTGGACAAGAAACACCGGAGAAAAGAAAATTCCACGTGGAAACATATCCAAAACAACTCGACGGATAGATCCTAAAATAATCTTTCCAAAAGATATCTTGACAATGATGAAATCCAACTTCTCTTAAAAGGCCTGAAATTTACACCTACACAAACAGTCAACCACCATGAACTAAAGGAAGATATCCAAAAATTCTGTTGTAAGTTGCGACTTGTGGAATTCTTCACTAATAATAATAATAATAATAATAATAATAATAATTTTACTATATTATTTTATATCTTGTATTAATATTATAGAACGGTACAAAATCTGTCTCCCTCCCTCCCGCTCTCTCTTTATATATGAATGTGTGTGTGTATGTGTGTATCATATATGCATATGTGTATATATATGTATGTGAGTGTGTGTGTATATATATATAATATATATATATATATATATATATATATATGCAGCATAATAATGATGATAATAATAATAATAATAATAATAATAATAATAATAATAATAATAATAATAATAATATCTGTGAATTTGCGTGTGTAATCTGGGAATGCATACAATGAGCTTCTCTGCCCTAGGTGTATGGAAAACACTCGGCGAGAAACGGAAGAAAATTTGAAGAAAGAAGGAAAAAACATAATAATAATAATAACAACAACAACAACAACAACAACAAGAGCATTCAGAGAGCGCAAATCTCCGCCAAGGCAACAGCAACATCCTCTCAAATTTGAAACTGACTTATTGGAAGTCCACCTGAAGATTGTCGATCAGACAAGAAACAATTGTAGTGGCGGTTTTTTTGACTATTTAATTAAAATTTTATTATTGATTAAGTCTTTCCTTGTTTGTTTTGCAAAATAGTGGTTTTGGTGTCTCTAATAATATTTTATAATATTTTACTATAAAATTGGATTAATCCTAAATCTGATTTTTTCCCTGTAAATTGGATTTATTCCCTAATATTTATTATTATTATTATATATATATATATATACATATATATATATATAATATATATATTATATATTATATATATATATAATATAATATATATATATATATATATATGTATGATATATATATATTATATATATAATATATATATTTATAATATATATTATATATATATACTCATGACTTTTGCTTGGCGGCTTTTTTTCCATGGGCGCATGTAAGTTTCATTTATTTCTATTCATATTTTCTACTGAAGAGGAAAAAATCTATTATGAGATTAATTCCGAAATTGATTCAATATAGAAATAACGAACTTTTTTAAAAAAACTTCTGTTGGCTAGTTTTCCTCGATTTCAGCACAACGAATTTCTGTAGTGGGTATATAATAATATGTGGAAATTGACGATTTAAAAGTCTGTTATCAGCATATTGGCATAGAAATAATTTTCTTTTGCCTTTGTTTATGTTGTTTATAATTTTAATCTTTAAAGGCATTTTAATATGCTGCCACTTTTTTGATGAATATATACAGGCATACATACATATATATACATGCATACGTACATATTCGGCATAAACATTCTTCCACTACAACTAATAACTGTTGGGAACACTTTCAAACCTGCCTTACATTCGAATCGGAATCTCAAAAACATTGTCCCCTTACTTCTCATTCTCATTTAATTCCCAACACAGGGAAATAAAACTTACTTCTCACTACGGGACAATGGATGATGGTAACAGATATTTACCACATGCTACCTTATCAAGTGAAGTATATTGTCATTCACTTCACCTCTAACCTTCATAGCGTACGGACCATTCAAACGACCCCACACCACTATACCACCACTGGTACCTTCATCCTTCTAGCTGTCTGCTTTCTTATGAGGTCAGAGGGCCAACGTCTTTCCAGGCCCTAAAAACCGTTCATGGACATGTCTGCACAACATACAGAGAAGCCTGCTATCGACAAGGTCTGTTAGAAGATGGTGCACAATGGGATGCAACTTTAGGAGAGGCTGCTTTATCACAATCACCTAAAAGTCTCAGGGCACTATTTGCAGTATTACTACAGGCATGCGAACTGTGTGATCCGGCCACTTTATGGCTCAAATATAGAGACAACCAGGCTGAAGACTTTCAGCGCCAAGCTCAACTGCTCTATCCTGACATGGAGGGTATCAGCAATGAAATCTATAACAAAACACTCATTGACATTGAAGACAGAATTGCTAAACTGGGTGGAAAGGAATTGTCGACGTATGGCCTGCCACAAGCATTCAGGTCAGGGTCAAATAGCCTTTCCATTGCTGTCATTCGTGAAACAACCTACGACACTCAAGCGCTTTCAAAGTACATTGTTGAAAATGAGCCTAAATTACTTCCGGACCAGCTGCAGGCCTACAGAACTATTCTTAACAGTGTACGCCACCGAGGGACGAATCTTCTTCCTCTTCGATGCTCCTGGAGGGACAGGAAAAACATTTATTACAAAGCTTCTCCTTGCAGAAGTTAGGCAGCATCAGGACATTGCAGTAGCTGTAGCCTCATCTGGCATTGGCAGCTACTTTGTTACCACCCGGTGGCAGGACAGCACACAACTTTTAAACTCCCTCTCAATTTAGCAGCATCTGAAATGCCTTCATGCAACATCAACAAAAGCTCAGATCAGGGACAAGTACTTAAAATGTGTCATCTAATTGTCTGGGATGAGTGTACTATAGCTCACAAGGGAGCTTTGGAAGCATTAGATAGAGCCCTGAAAGACATCCGAGACTGTCAGGCTCCAATGGGAGGTGTAACGCTTCTGTTGTCAGGTGATTTCAGGCAAACTCTTCCTGTCATTCCGAAAGGCACTAGAGCAGATGAAGTCCAAGCATGCCTAAAGTCCTCTACCCTGTGGCATCATGTTACAATCCTCAATCTCACCACTAACATGAGAGCTCAGCTACACGGCGACAAAATGTCCACAAAGTTTGCACAGACTTTTGACACTTGGTGAAGGCAAGATGCTTCTCGATGCTGCAGGCAAATGGAAGTGTGGTCATTTTCCTCTGTTGTTAATTCTGTAGATGACCTCAAAAACAAAGTCTTTCCCAACTTCACTCAAAACTACCAAAATCACAATTGGCTGTGTTAAAGAGCAATATTAGCTCCAAAAAACGTTGCTGTTAACAAAATTAATCAACAGTTAATGCATTCTCTTCCCGGCACTATACACACTTACAAGTCTGTTGATACAATTCCATATATAATGAAGTTGTGAACTATCCTCCTGAAATTCTCAATTCACTGGAGCCTCCTGGACTACCTCCACACATATTAGCACTTAAAGTTGGAACTCCTGAATGCTACTCCGCAATCTGAAAACCACCAAGACTTTGCAATGGAACACGACTGGTGATAAAGAAAATGATGTCACACGTTATCGAGGCGATCATTCTTTCTGGATGTGGAAAAGGTGATGACGTCTTTATTCCAAGAATTCCTCTTACTCCATCAGGAGCAGAAATTCCATTTACATTCAGAAGACTGCAATTCCCCCTTCGTGTCAGCTTTGCCATGTCCATTAACAAATCTCAGGGTCAAACCCTCTCTGTAGCTGGTCTTCTCTTGGAAGAGCCCTGCTTCTCGCATGGGCAACTGTATTTTGGCTGCTCAAGAGTAGGAACCAAAAGAAACCTTTTTGTATATGCTCCACAAGGAAAAACAAGGAACATTGTTTACAACGAGGTGTTATAATCTCAACAGCCAGGAGGTATATACATGATCCCCTCTTTTTTAACAAACTTCATGTACTTTCATGTATTTATATTAATATAAATATATATATATGTGTGTGTGTGTGTGTGTGTGTGTCCATATATATATATAACAGAAAAATCTAACTCTTCAATTGAATGTAACCGGGCAACGCCGGGTATTTTGCTAGTATGTATATATATATTCGTCTAGTAGTGTTTATAACATACATACATACTACATACATACATACATACTTACATACATGCACATGCATATACTTATATGTATTCTTATATTTTATATACCTATCTATATAGCATTATATCTATACATGTATTTATCTATATATACGCTGCGTGGTAAGAAGTTGGCTCCCCAACCACATGGTACCAGGTTCAGTCCCACTGCATGTCACCTTGTGCAAATGTCTTCTAC
>NC_043006.1:5979758-5989758 GCF_006345805.1 Octopus sinensis | reverse complement strand
ATATATTGTGGATCAATTTTATGGAGAACAACGATCGACTCAGTTCCTAACTGAGTTGTGTGCATGGTTGTGTATGTATGTGTGTGCGTGTGAGTGTATACACGCTCATACATACATATATATATATGTAAAATGAAGGCGGCGAGCTGGCAGAAATGTTAGCGCGCCGGGCGAAATGCTTAGCGGTATTTCGTCTGTCGTTACGTTCTGAGTTCAAATTCCGCCGAGGTCGACTTTGCCTTTCATCCTTTCAGGGTCGATAAATAAAGTACCAGTTTCGCACTGGGGACGATATAATCGACTTAATCCCTTCGTCTGTCCTTGTTTGTCCCCTCTATGTTTAGCCCCTTGTGGGCAGTAAAGAAATATATATATGTAAAATATGCATGTACACACGCACACATATGTATACATACGGTTGAAATAATCCTATAGAAATTATTCAAATGGCTGTAACGAAGAGTAAATAAAAAAGGAAAAAAAAACATGAACTGCTACGTCGAAATTTGACCCATCTGGTTATTTTCTTATACAGAATTACCAATTCTATTATATTGCAAACAGTCAAACCTTCATTCTCAACATTTGTAAGAAAGAAGCAGACGTCACAACACCAATGGTTCTATCTTAATACGAAAACTTCAGCAGCAATCTTCATTTTCTTTTGAAGAAATACCATAACTTACCGAAATTGCAGTATTATATTTCAAGACAGCACTCGATGTTTCAATAGGAAATTGGTACCTTGAGCTTATATTATTTCAGAAGCTGTCAACATACACAGACAGAAATATATAAAACTACACAATCAATATACGATATGTATTGAGGTAGTACACACACACACACACACACACCACACACACACACACACACACACACCACACACACACACACAGAGTATATACTTATTTACATACGCACATAAAATCCTTTCTATATACTCACATACATACATACTACATACATACATACATACATACATACATATATTAATGTTTCTTTATATGTTCAGTTATAATAAAAACAGTTCTACATTAATCTGATCGGTTACTCTATACTTTGGCAGAGTATAAATTTGTTATACATACACGAGAATGTTGTTGACAGTAACTTCAAAGTTTCAGCCGTCTAAGCCATCGTCAGACAGCCTGACTATACATATACATATATGCATGTATACATACATACATACATACATACATACATACATACATACATACATGCATACATACATACACACACACACACACACACACACACACACACACACACACATATATATATATATATGTATGTATATATGTATGTATATAATTTTCAAGAAAAAGGCTAATAGTGATTTCGAAGTATCGGTTTGCTCCCCGTCTTCAAGCTGGAGATGACGAACAAACGTCATGTTAAATTGTTTTTATGTATAACTTGACATACAAATAAACATTAACATGTGTGTGTGTGTGTGTGTGTGTGTGTGTGTGTGTGTGTGTATACACACATATACAGATATACATACATACATATATATATATGTACATATACATATATTACATAATGCTTATATACATACATATATATATATATGAGCATGTATGTGTGTGTGTGGATGTATTAAATAATCTTTCATATTTATTGTATTTTGTTGTTGTTGTATAGCCATAGTCTAGCCTCTGTCGAGTAGATCTATCATCAAAAGACGTTCCACTCTTAAACATTCCGTTATTTTTCAGGAATACAGAGGAACAACATTTTTCAATGCAGCATTTGTAAGAGGGCAAGGTGTGATTTGTGTGAGTTTTGGCTGCTAATTCTTGTGGGTTGAGAATATGCGTACTGGCTCACCCATTTTCTTGTAATATTTGTTATATATTAGGACAGTGACATAAACTGAAATCGTAGGGCGATGCCACACTATATGCATTACTGTATATAGCTTTATTCTTCGTTAATTTCTGTCTAAATTTTGTTGGATTCAACTTTAACCCCGCTCCACTCCAGCAGCGATAAAACAACTACCAGTAATACACTCTCTCCATTAATTGGTTTCCACCCAACTAAAAAGAAATCAATATTTGTGAGTATTTTTTAAAGAGTGGGAGTGTGAATTATGTTTGTTCCTTTGTCAAGGGTATTAGCGGCGCAAGTCAAGTGACTGGCTTCGAGTAAGAATCAATTCTACGACGCAAATTCGGTTTTAAGAGCTCGACTCTTTCTCTAGGGCCAGCACTCCAATTATACGAATGAATTTTTAGCATCATACACACAAACATTCACAGGCGCACATACACTCACACAAATTTACTCGCATACACTCAAATATATATACACACATACATTCATGCGCGCTTCTGCACACACATACACAAGCACACATACTCATGCACATACTAATTCACGCACAGACATACAAACAAACACGCGCAAGTCGTTGCGCTTTCAAAGTTTCACCTATAACGGCTCGTCAAACTGTTTGATGAGTTGTAATTGGCGAAACTCTGAAGTCATAGTGCCTCTGTGTTACCGTGTAATACTTTTGTATTGAATCAATTTTTTTTGTTTATGAGCTTTGTCTCCTCTCTTCTTTCTCTCGGCTCTCTCTCTCTCTCTCTCTATATATATATATATATATATATATATATGTATATATATATGTATATATATAATATATATATATATATATATATATATGTATATATATATGTATATATATATGTATATATATCTTTTACCTTTTACTTGTTTCAGTCATTAGATTGGGGCCATGCTGGGGCATCGCCTTGAAGATTCTTAGTCGAATGAATCAACCCCAGGACTTATTCTTTGTAAGCCTAGTACTTATTCTATCCGTCTCTTTTGCCGAATCGCTAGGCTACGGGGACGTAAACACACCAACATCGGTTGTCAAACGATGGAGGGAGGACAAACACAAATACACAGAAACATACACAAACGCACGCACACATGTATACGACGGGATGATTCTTTCAGTTTACATCTACCAAATCTACTCCCAAGACTTTGGTTGACTCGAGGCCATAGTAGAAGACACTTGCCCAAGGTGCCATATATATATTAGAAATATATATATATATATATATATATATATATATATATTGTATGTTGTATATATATATATACATATATATATATATATATATGTGTATTATATATATAATATATATAATATATATATATATATATATATACGACGGGCTTGCAGTTTTCGTCAACCAAATTCACTCACAAGGCTTTGGTCATTCCTAGTCCACAGGAGAAGACACTTACCCAAGGTGTTACACAGTGGGACTGAACCCGGTGGGCAAATCCTGGGTTCGCTTCGCCGGATTATGCGCTCTGTAAAATACTTATAATCCAAGGAAGCGAACCCAGGATTTACCCATTGGATGAAATATATTGGGATCACTTACCTTAAGTAATACTAGATGCTCCTTACAACTCGATGGCGTTAGCCATATCCTGAATCCTAATTGAGAGCTCGTATGCCTGGATAATTTATCCTATCTATTCCTTATATGTATATATGTATGTATATATATATATATATATATATATATATATATATATATATATATATATATATGTAGGTCCCGGGTTGAGTCGGGGTTAACCACAGTAAATAAGGTACTCAATACATAGCAGAGTAAATTAATTTATTTTATAGAAGGGAGTCTACAGGACTAGAACTGTTTCATTCAAATGAAATCATCAGGAAGCTCTCTCTCTCTCTTTCTATATATATATATTATATATACATATACGCCATATATATATATATTATATATATATATATATATATAATATAATATATATATATATATAATATGCGTATATGTACACACCACACAAGTACATACAGACATTTTTACATGCAGACAGGACAGAAATTCGCATTTTTTTTTTGCCATGTATAAGAATTCTCATCAATAGATGAGAATGTTAATAGCTTGTTTCATTTTGTAACATTTAACCTTTGTTATTTTATAAAATTCTAATATTTTATAAAATAACACTGAAAGAAAATAATTTATCCTAATTTCATTAGAAAATCAACAACGACATGAAGAAATAAGCGAAGCAAAATTTCCAAGAAGCTTCTTCTTCCAAACGTTTAAAACAATGGCTCTTCAAACCTATGCGGTTGTTAGTTTTTAAACCCTGGGACGACCCTAACTCAGCATGCTTGTGTTTAGAAGCATTGGACTTGTGATCATTCTGTCTGTATTGTAGGGTGAATGTATCAAGGACCACAATATACTAAATACCCACGTTTACTTCCATTTTAAAGGTTAGGTGTAATTTGAAGGAAATAGTTTGCTATTTTTAACAAATCGAGTAACCGCACATAACCTCTTCCTTATCTTGTATTTTATTTAGTTGTTTTATATAGTCTTAGTTTTGAGTGTATTTTTAGCCGATATTAATTACTTTGTAATGATTTCATTTAGGATGGATTAAGTAAAAATTAGAGAAGTAATTACTGAATAGGATTTAGATACCCTGTAGCAGATTCAAATATATCGGATTGACATTTCATTATAAATTAACCCGAAACAACTATTGTTAGTTTAAATATGTTTCCTTAGATCTTCCTACTCGTTTGGATTTATTCACTAATTAAATATATTTCCATCCATGTTAGAAACTATATCAAATCGACATTTGATGCTTTGTTTCATGCTAAACAATGTCAGATCACATATTTGGCTAAATTCATATGACTTCACTAACAATTTGAAACGTTGTAGTTATGCTAGGAATCAAGTTCTTTGTTATTAAGTCCCAGTTATGGCAAGAAAAGTATTGGTGAATTTTATAAGTTGTGGCTGTGTGGAAAGTAGCTTGCTTACCAACCACATGGTTCTGGGTTCAGTCCCACTGCGTGGCACCTTGGGCAAATGTCTCCTATAGTCTCGGGCCGACCAAAGCCTTGTAAGTGGATTTGGTCGACGGAAACTGAAAGAAGGCCGTCGTATATATGTATATATATATATATTATATATATATATATATATATATATGCATATGTGTGCGTGTGTATATGTTTGTGTGTCTGTGTTTGTCCCCACCAACATCGCTTGACAACCGATGCTGGTGTGTTTACGTTCCCGTAACTTAGCAGTTCGGCAAAATAGACCGATAGAATAAGTACTAGGCTTACAAAGAATAAGTCCTGGGGTCGATTTGCTCGACTAAAGGCGGTGCTCCAGCATGGCCACAGTCAAATGAATGAAACAAGTAAAAGAGTAAAAGAGTAAATCAATAATATTATTTTGTTGTGTTCTACGTAATATTCTTCTGCAATAGTCTACGCTTGTAAACGATTTAAACAAATACTATCTTAGGTATGAAGCAGAAACATAATCTGTTATACATGTAGCATTTATATTATTCGAAAGACAAGTATTAAATACATATTTTAAAATCAAGTATGGTATCTATATTACTGTTGCATATATACTATTAGAATATTCACTTCAATGGGGACAAATACTGTACTTTGTTCACAGTGATTGTGGGTTGAAGTTGAGACATTTGTGACTGATATGAAACTAAGGAAGTAGATTTTGTTAAAGTGCTGCAAACTTAATCGTACTGCAACAAAATGATAAATTATATAGTCGATTTTCTTCCATAGTTAAGGTTGTTTAACGCGTTTGTTACAGAGATTACTCTCTGAACGCATATCAGATCATTTCTAGTGTCTTGATTCTTTCAACATATTTTAGGCAATTTCTCAAGTGTTCGCTTCTTGATGCAATCATAAAGATAATAGTTAACAACTCTCTAGTTAAAAATTGTTACAAGTGTATAAAAAAGAATATAGTTTTTAAAGAAATTCTTTTTTAAGACTGTATCTTTAGTGCAACCTCTATGGATTTTCTTCAGAATCAAATGGCATAAGTATAATTTCAAATCAAGTGATATATTTCATGTTCTCTGTATGCTTCCAACATATTTACGGTTTACAAAATAACCATGGAATTTCCGTGGATGCAGCAACTATATCTTAATTACTGGACGGGTTTTCAAGAATGGTAATATCGATCAAACCTCTTTTGATTCTTCAGGCCATTATTATTAACATATTGAAGTAATTTCTAAATCAGTCATATATTTGTAATATTGATTGAAACGGAGCTCATGGCCCCCTCTTTTAGTTTAAAATTTAAATTACGTAGTTCTGGATTGCTTGCAATTTAATGAATTTTCCAAGAATAGCTTAAATCTTCTTATCCTTTTGTACGATCTCTTTTTAATGGACTCTTACTGGTTTAGAAGTAGATAGCTGGTTAGAAAGACATTTGTATGTGTATGAATGTTAAGATGTGTGTGTGTGTGTGTGCGTGTGCGTGCGTGTGTGTGTGTGTGTGTGTGTGTGTGGTGTGTTTGAGTGCGGAGTTGGAGATCAATATAGGAAGTCACAGACAAACATCATCGATATTGCAGCAACGTATTCTCATCACCGGTCGTCAGAATTCTATGATTGTGCAGGATTTCGGCTCATTGCATGTTGGCGTTGATCGCCAGCCGATTAAAAAGACCCTGGTATTTGATTAGTATTTTGTTATATCAACCACGGAAGGTTGATCTTGACAGAATCTGAACTCAGAATTTAAAGAGCCGGAACAAATGCAGGAATATATTTTGTTCGACTCTCAAATGATTCTGGCAACCCATCGCCCAAAACAACGGCTAAAATAACTCTTTATCAACAATGTTTTGCTTCTATGATTAAAAGCAAAAATAATTTCTGATAGACACATTTAGTCGCAAGCTATTCAATGTTAATTGACTGTCGAAGGGTGGTAATTGAACTCAGAGTTAGAGCAGTGGTTCTAAATTCCTAATTTACTTTACTGCACTTCCATAGCTATTCAATACATGCATACATACATACATACACATATATATGTATATATATATATATACATATATATATATATGAGCAATAAATTGGTTACTCTTCTACGATGTACGAAATATTCTTAGCATTTTTTATACAATTTTTAATTTAATTGTAAAATAGAGAGTAATATTATATATATATATATATATATATATATAATATATATATATATATAGATATATATCACCCTCCTACTTCTATTCCACCCACCCCTTCTCCACTCCGTCTGTTGTTTACCATTTCCCCCGATCTTCCCCTCTCTGCGGCTGAACGCTCCGTCCTTGGTAGGGGTCTGCGTTTCATCCCCCTCACTCCATCCTGTAAGGAATTCCAGACGCGAGTTGATGTCCACAGCTTTGTGCGCGTGTCCGGTTGGGTGCGCATTACCACGACTCGCCACCCACACCCCACGAAGAGGACGACTGCTTCACTGGCCTGGGCCGCCGACCATCCCCGTGGACGCCTGCCCCTGGCCAGATCCTAGCAGTGGATCTTTTCGCGGGCGCTTTTCAGCGTGCATTGGAGGTTCAATCTCCAGGCGCCAACGCCGCCTCAACATCTCCCCGGCTGAGCTCTTGGCTCTTCGTTCCCTCCAACGGCGCGCTGACATTATCATCAAACCGGCTGACAAGGGTGGAGCTGTAGTGGTGTGGCGCGCGGACCTCTATAGGGCCGAGGCTTTCCGCCAACTCAATGACACCTCCTTCTATTCCCCTCTGCCCTCTAACCCCACACGTAGCTACCAACAGACGGTATCCTCTACTGTCCAAGACCTCATCTCGTCCTCCCGTCTCCCCCGCACCGCATCCAACCTAATTGTGCGAACCCCACGTACCCCCACCATTTACTTCCTCCCAAAATCCACAAACCCAACAACCCTGGTCGCCCCATCGTCTCTGCCTGTAACTGCCCCACGGAGCTCATCTCTAAATACCTCGACCGTGTCCTTGCCCCCCTAGTGGCATCTCTTCCCTCCCACATCCACGATACCAACCATGCTGTCCGGCTTTTCAACTCTTTCTCCTTTCCTCCCGGCTCCTCCAAAATCCTTTTTACTATGGACATCCAAGCCTCTATACTGTTATCCCTCACCACGAAGGACTGCAGGCCCTTCAACACTTTCTTGACCTCCGCTCTAACCCTGTACCTGACACCTCCACACTCATTCGTCTGGCCGAACTTGTCCTTACTCTGAACTGCTTCTCGTTCGCGGGCGAGTTCTACCATCAGGTCTCGGGAGTGGCCATGGGAACGCGAATGGGCCCCAACTATGCGAACCTGTTCGTTGGCTATGTTGAGGCCCAAATATCTCTAATTTCACTGGTCCCACTCCTGAACTATATGGTCGTTATATTGACGACATTATCGGTGCCACCTCACTCTCCCGCGAACATCTAGATTCCTTCCTCTCTTTCGTCCAATCTTTCCATCCAGCCCTCCACTTCACTTCCACTATCTCCAACACCTCTGTCTCCTTCCTCGACATTTCGGTTAGCATTCTTCACTCCACTCTTACCACCTCCATTCACTACAAACACACAGACTCACACTCATACCTCAACTTCTCTTTCCTCCCACCCAGAACACACCAAGCTTTCCATCCCCTGTTCCCAATTCCTCCGTCTACGTAGGCTCTGTAGTGACGACCATGACTTTGAGACTCAGTCTCAACGTATGGCTCACCACTTCACCCTACGTGGATACCCCCTCACCACTATCCACACCGCCCTTGCCAGAGCACGGTCGGGGGACCGTGTATCTGCTCTCTTCTCCCCGAACCCGCCCTGTAGTCTCTCCCGCCTCCATTTTCCCCTCACTTACCACCCACGACCCTACGTCTCCAACGCACCATTCTTCGAGCTTTCCGTCATCTCCAGTCCGACCCGTCCACTTCAACACCTTCCCTAACCGACCCCTCCCCTCTTTCAAACGAGCCCACAACCTTCGAGACCTTTTGGTCCATAGCTCCTTCCCTGACCCTACCTCCCAACCCGGCTCGTTCCCCTGCTCCCCCCCACGTTGCCGCACTTGCCCTTACCTCTCCAACACCCACCGCCTCACTAGCACCCACCATCGACCCTATCCATCATCCACTCCTTCACCTGCACCTCCAGCAATATTATCTATTGCATCTCTTGCTCTCTCTGCAATTCCTTGTACATCGGACAAACGGGACGCCGCTTGGCTGACCGGTTCGCGGAACACCTTCGTGACATCCACCTTGCGAACGACCACCGGTCTCACGCCATTTCCGCCCACCGGTCACTCCTTGCAACACCTATCTGTGTTCGGTTGTCCTTACACAGAGGCCATCCGGATTCCCGTTTGCGCCGTGAACAGGAATTATTAATCTTCTCTCTTCGCTCTTTACGCCATTTGGTCTCAACTCTCCCCCTCTCATCTAACCCCCTCTCCCCCCTCCTCACCTATCCTTTCTCCCCCCGACCCCTACTTATTCAGTCCTTCATCCTTTCACCTACTCCCCCTTCCCTTCTTACCTCTTTCTCCCTCCCTCTTCCCCTTCCCTCTGCTCCCTCACTCCCTCTCTCCCCTTCTCTCTCTCCCCCTCTCCCTCTTTCCTCCTTCATCCCCCTCCTCACCTTCCTTCTCCCCCATCGTCTCCTCTTCCCCCTTCTCCTCCCCCTCTTCTTCCCCTCCCCTTCCTCCTCCCTCTGTTCTCCCCCTCCCCCTCTTCTCCCCCTCCCCCCCCTCTTCTCCTCACTACCACCACATGACTTTACACATCACATCACATATGATGTGCCATACTAATACACACACCAACTAATACATACTAATACGTACTAATACATACTAGTACATACTAATACTTACACCAACCCTATACATACACACGTCCAGACCCCGCATACGCACTTATATTCTCTCACACACACACACCACACACCTATACATACCAATACGTACTAATACATACTAATACATACTAATACATACACCAACCCATACATACGCACGTCCAGACCAATCTTACGCACTAATACTCTCTCATACACACACACACACACACACACACACCCTTATACATACTAATACATACACCAACCCTATACA
>NC_043006.1:5969758-5972258 GCF_006345805.1 Octopus sinensis | reverse complement strand
ATTAAAGATCTCCAGAGGCTCGACGTCACCTTGGAAGATGTAGAGGGACTGGCACGGGACCGTCAGCGATGGAGAGCACTGGGACTCTAAGCATGAAGACGTCTCTGGGATGACCCAGCTCCATCAAGCAAGAGCACGAAGCAGCAAGCAGGTGAAAGATACTCTCGTAATTTTAATTGAAATTTTAGGTATTCGATCTCATTGTAAATCAGCAATAAATCTCTCTATATATAAAGCTGAAGTTGTGTGTGTGTGTGGCAGGTTTGGTAGCCTTCAACTAACACTATCTCCACCGAGACCCTGCGGCGCAAGTTGACCAAAATTGAGAGTATGATAGAAGAAGGCTTGCTCTTCCTTCTCTAGAAGAAAAAATTCAAATCGGACCATGTTAACACCAAAAGTTATTTACATCAAAAAGGTGCTTCTTTTTCCATGAAAATCCCTATTTTTTACTATTTTTTGACTGCTGTGTCGCTATTTTTCGGTGTATTTCAACTAGAAAAATGTTCACTTAAAGAGAATAACAAGCTACATGATGCAAATGTTTTACTTTTCCAAAATTCCAATTCTAAAGGGTCGAAACAAACCCGAGCAACGCCGGGCGATACTGATAGTTTATAAATATAATTAGTCGTCTTCCATTTCCATTGGGTAAAACAATCGTAAAATACTAAATAACATTATTCGTTAAAAATAGCGAACCGCCAAGTTGTCTTTATCTTTAATTCATCCAAGGACGATAAAACAGGTACCAATACGTATCAGTTATACTCAGAATTGATTTAATCCCGGTGACTCTTATTGTCAAAGCATTGAACGTGTCCGTAAGAAGACATTAACTTCAGTACAATGGTTAACTACAAACAATTTAAAATTCTCGGTTGACAACCTTTCCTTTTACAGGTGTGCTAATGTATTTAAGATACATCATAACGTTTCATATGTTTTCATTGAACAAGAGAAAGAATAAGATTTAGTGAAGATAATGCTAATTGTATTTGAATGCCAAACGAAAAAGAACAGAGACATTTTTTTTATCTTGACTGTTTTTAAAGCTGAAGAAATTAATAAAAATTATTATTGGCCTGTAAAGAGCTGTGTAGGTACAGAAGTCAGATATCCTCTGAATAGTTTGCTATATGGTGAGAAATCTGTTGATGTATTTTATATCAAGGATGAAACTAAGGTTTACTACACAATAAGTTTTTATATTACAAACACACACACACACGCACACACACACACACACACACACACACACACACACACACACACACACACACACACACACACACACACACACACACACACACACACACACACATATATATATATATATAAATATACATTTGTCTTTTTTATATTTAAAAAATAATCTTTCCCGGAATGTTATAGGATCATTAATCTATGTAAGGTGGAGGCGCGTGGCTTAGGGGTCAGGGTATCAGTATCATGATCGTAAGATTGTGGTTTCGATTCCTGAACCGGGCGATGCGTTGTGTTCTTGAGCAAAACACTTCATTTCACGTTGCTCCTGTCCACTCAGCTGGCAAAAATGAGTAACGCTGCGATGGACTGGCGACCCGTCCAGCTGGGGGGAACACATACACCATTGAAACCGGGAAACCGAGCCCATGAGCCTGGCTAGGCTTTAAAAGGGCGCATTTATCATTATTAATCTATGTAAGGTAATACAATATCTTTTCTTTTTGTTTATATTTACATCACCTTACATATTTTTTCTGACTTTTAACCTGCGTTGCTCAAATGTTATTTTAAAGACATTTCTTGTACGTACACATGACAATACTTCAAGCAACTTACAATACACTTTTCTGTAAATCTTACTGAAATATTTGATTCCTAACAACTTGTAGAATATATTATCTTTTTTTTTCCTTAAATGTTATGCAGTCACTGAAAAGTGTCTGCCACACATTAACACACACACATATCAATACAGGATATTTGATATCGTTTTAGTTGACACGATGATACTAATGAAGAAAATCTATTATCACATTGATATTCAGCTCTGATAGAGGATTACATACATAGCATTGTTCTTACACCTGATGTCACCAATGTAAAATTGCTGATATCTCGCTCTTACCACTTCAGATATTTCATTGTTCCCGCAACTGATATATCCATACTATTCTCACTAGTGATATCACACTGTTCTTACAACTGATATCTCAGAGTTACCCCCTACAAATATTACTGTTCCCACAACTAATATCTCACAGTTTCCTCTACTGATATCTCACAGTTTCCTCGACTGATACCTCACCGTTATCACCATGGAACAAAGGTTAAACTTCTTGTAATAGTTTAAAGGAATCCTCAAGAAGTCATCAAATCAAAATAGTTGGACAGTGAACCATCAGAAATGGCGGAACCTTCGGTCAAATGTTGTACTTAAAACTCACTCATCTACGATTTCGATTAAAGTTTCATACAATTCAACATCACTTTTTTCAAGCTGTTATGAATATCA
>NC_043006.1:5932258-5964758 GCF_006345805.1 Octopus sinensis | reverse complement strand
GATCATAAAAAGCAAAAGACAGCCTAGATCCATGAAAAGTCTCCTTACACAAGCCCGAATTCACTCCTCAACACAGAAGCCGACAGTAAAAAAATGTGGAAGACCCAATTGCGGGATATGCGACTATCTAATTGAGGGATCAGAGTTCTCCTTCAAGCAGGGACAACGGTTTACAGTGAAAAGCAACTTCACATGTGCTTCGGAGAACCTAATATACTCACTAACCTGCTCCGGGTGTCAAGAGCAGTACATAGGCCAAACAAAAAATGGTTTGCGTAAACGAATGGCCCTGCACAGATCCCAGATAAAAATTCCCCAAAACAGAAAAATAGCTTTTAGCCAACACATAGATACTTGCGCCAACAAAAATCACCAAACTTCAGAATTTTCCCCCTCTACCAATTTAGGGACGATACAACCTCGAGACAACGAATAAGTAAAGAAAATCTCTTTATTACAAAATACAAGCCACTTCTAAACGGGTCTACGACAAACAATTAATATACCTCAACTTTAGAATAAAAGAAAAAAATATATATACACACAAATATTACACTCCATAGAATCCATTACTAATCAGCCCCTTCATAGCTATACTTACACCCATTCATATTCCCCCTTCTCTGTTTTTTTCTTCTTCTTCTTCTTCCTCTTCTTCTTCATCATCATCATTATCATCATCATCGTCGTCATCATCATCACCACCATCATCACCACCATCTTCTCCTTCTCCTCCTTCTTCTTCATCATCATCATTATCATCATCATCGTCGTCATAATCATCACCACCACCACCATCATCGTCATCTTCTCCTTCTTCTTCTCCTTCTTCTTCTTCTTCTCCTACTTCTCCACCCCCTACCCCTTAACTTTGTCACTAATGTTTTTTAGTATAACACCTACGCTAATTCTATAAACCTACGCTAATTCTATAAACAAGCCTGTCAATATAAATATTCTCCTGAATTGAACTGAGACTGCCAGCCGCCACTGACCATTCAAAATACGACCATCAGGGCACTCCCAGATTCTCCCATCCCCCTTTCCCCACCAGCCTTCTTCCTCTACTACCCTTCCAAGAACTCACAACGACCTCCGACACACAAGTGCAAACAAGGGAGTCAGAGAAAGGCAGAATGCCACTTAAATCTGAACACTACTATAGAAATATTCTTTTAAAAAAACTTTTCTTCTAATTTTTCTAAATTTAATTATTTAATCGTTACAGTTGAAAAGGTCTCAAAATGACCGAAACCGGTACTGAAATGTTCACTATAAAATTATTTTAGCATTTTCTATTTTTGACTTGTTTTTTCATATATATATATATATATATATATATATATATATGGAGGCGCAATGGCCCAGTGGTTAGGGCAGCGGACTCGCGGTCGTAGGATCGCGGTTTCGAATCCCAGACCGGGTGTTGTGAGTGTTTATTGAGTGAAAACACCTAAAGCTCCACGAGGCTCCAGCAGGGGTTGGTGGCGAACCCTGCTGTACTCTTTCGCCACAACTTTCTCTCACTCTTTCTTCTGTTGGCCTGCTCGCTTAGCCAGCGGGGTGGCGTCATTTGAAGGCTAAAACAATGCGAAACGCATTGTGACCAGCAATGTGTAGCAACATCTGATAGCCTGGTCGGTCACGGTGATATATATATACATGTATATATGATTTTTTTTTGTGTAATGAGATAAAAAAACCAAGGCTGTATAGATATTAGAGCATTTATAAATAGAAGGTCTTACAGCTGTTTCTAGGATATTAATTAATTAATAATATTCCTTAATCGGAGACGGTGTGAGAGGAAAAGTTAAGTCATAGTTAGTTTCGATGTGATGCAAATAGAGAGTGATTCGGGGAAAGAAAATAGATGTAAGGTATGTATGGTTATTGAGTTCATAAATCCGTTTTATAGGCATAATTGTATATAAGTGTAATATTCCAATATCCTTTGAGTAAAAATCCAAAAGTCCAACAGAGTGTAATGTGAGTCCATCCAGATGTAGAGTTTATAAGCAATGTAAGATTCTCTTAAAGTTGGCCATTCCCAGTAGGGAATTTATCTAGAATGTAGCAGATTCGAGGTTTGTGTTTATACTGTATATACATGTGTATATACATGTATATATACATACATATATATATATTCTTTTATTCTCTTACTAGCAGTATCGCCCGGCGTTGCTCGGGTTTGTAAGGGAAATAACTATATAAGCATTTTTAGAGAGTTACTTCCCTTATAGATGCCAATTCGGGCTTTCTTAGCCATTTCAAAGAACGCTGGTCTCCTTGACAACGCTTTACGACGTTGATTTCCTTACACTCTCTTCCCCACAGCTTCACGAGGGAGGGAAGAAGGGGGAGAAGCAAACAGGTGCAGGTGTGACCATGGACGCCAACTCCGCCGCCATCGACACACGAAAAATTATGCATTAAAATGGAATAAAAAATGATGTTAAATTATTTTTTAAATCGTAGACTCATCGTAGACGCGCACTAATACACAGACGGGCTCGATATGAATCACGCCTATAAGATACCCGAATTTGGTTAAACTGCACCGCAAAATGTGGGAGTAGTTAGGAATCTAAATCGAAGGGGACAGACACTCACACAACTACAGTTTTATATATATAGATATGTCTCAGCTCTAAGGCTGTGGCCATGATGAGGCACCACTAGTGTGTGTGTATATATATATACACGCATATATATATGCGCTTGGCTTAGATTTCCCTTGGCGGGCTGGCCATATCGGAGCAATCTCAAGATTAATCAGCCGAAATTGCTAAGATGATCTGGTTCTTGACTGATGACTGAGGGCTTCGAATGTCCCGTCCTGTGGTTCTTGTGTCGTCTCTGTGTTGTTTCATGTTCTTGTCCATGTCTGTAATTATTTTTACTGTTTACCTATATATATATATATATATATATATATATATATATATATATATATATATATTATATATATATATATAATATATATATAAATATTAAATTTCTAAATATCTCACAGAGATATGTGCGGTGGTGGAGCGATAGAGTGATTGTATACTGTCAACTTAACGCGACAGTCCCGTAAAGGCAATTGCATCACCGCTGTTTAGCCCTAGGAAGCATCGACGCTTCCCGTCGGCATTGACACATTTCCTGTGTCCTTATATATTTGCGAAGGGGAGACAAACATCCCCAACAGCTAGGCCTGCATCTAGAGACATGCACGTTTCTGGGTCTTGCCCATCATTAGTCTAGAGTAGCAAGGCCTGCTAGCTGAAGATATTTGTCTAGACCTCGTAAATATATATATATTTTTTCACCAAAATCAGAAATATTAAATTTCCAAAATGGCAGCCTCAACTTGACGGACAGATGCCTCATCAATGGCAGAAGGGAGCGACCAGATCTGGGAGCTGTTTCCACAGAGTTCCGACCATGTTTGAATTCACGATGCCAGCGTTTTACAAGGTCATATGATAGGGCATCATCACTATAAGTTACTTTCATTTCATCAAAAGTCTCCCTTGGTGTGCGTCATTTCAAATACAAAAACCGGATCACTGCTCGACACTCAACAGGCTCCATTTCACACTTGACTCAGTTCAAACACCTGTAAATCAGAAACCACAATTATTTCAGAGCTGTAATTTGCCACTTAATCTATAGAGATATAAATAATTGCACAGACAAAATTTCAGCTAGATCAAACGACTGCAAGTGGGTCAGGGGCATTACTTATTGAACGTCCCTCGTAACACAAATAAAAGTAGAGATTTCAGTTTCACACTCACGAATTGTAATAAAAGTATTAAAAATCAAACTAATATTAATTTGAATATCCAACTTAACATGGATGTCTTGTCAGAGCGCCGAATACTGCATTATCGAGAGACCCCCTCTTATAGGCGCTTGGTGCATAAAAGCCCTCACCTAGATCGTAGCAGACGAATATCGTCTGTCGGTTGGCCGAAATCACGTGATATGGAAAATTCGGCGCCATGACAGATTATTCTCGTCGGCTAAAATCTGTGTGAGTTTTTAAGCACTAAGCCCAGATTGGAGAGACATTCCAAAAAGTTGTTTTGAGAGCAGTATCGCAAGTTCAGTGAAAGAGTGTTTATCTCCTTTAACTGTAACATTTCTTCCCTTTTCTCCGAATGGATCTCTAAGCTGGGTTAAATACTATAAAAATATTCTTGAATTGATTCGGAATGTTTTCTTTTATAAAAATGTTTTGTAATATTCCCTAAGATAAACATTTCCCTATAGAATTCGTTACTCACATAGTCACTTTATAATTGATACTTCAACGCTCTCATGTAATTAAAATAGCAAAAACATATTTATACCTTAAAAAAACTTAAATTGGATCCATTTACAATGTAAGTCGCATATTTAGGCTGCTGCTCATACTAACCACTCAAGTTAATGAAATCTATCTTTAAAGTTATTTGTTGCAAGTTAAGAATATTGATCTAGAAATGTTAAAACTTACATTTTATTAAAAAAATCTCTTCAAAGCAATTCCAATTGATAACTATTGTGACCGATAATATAAGACATCTTCAGATTAACTTTCTAATTCTGTTCAAAGTTCTGTATTTAATGGACGAGATTTTTTTATAATTAATAAAGTTCCAACATTCTTGAAGAGTTGAGCTCAAAATTAAAGGCATGCATTTCCCAGCTGAAACTTGCCTATGAATACTAAAATGGCACCAGATATAGTTTGGTAATAGTCCTTGGATCCGTTGGAACAACCCATTGTAGAAACAATGCCCGTGCTCCATCCCTACCAAGTATAACCTTTTACTTTTTACTGTCAACGTTTCGTTTAATAATGAAAACCTTCACAAACTTAAGCGTTTCTTCAGCCATTGTTCACTTTGAAAGGGATTTACAAAGCATAAAATCTTCATGAAGAAGCCTTTGGCAACATATCTTACAAAGAAAGACAAAAAAAGCCTGACTGTTTTCTGAATCCTAGAAAAAGTTAAATTTTCCAATATATTTTTACCATAAACTTAATAATTATGCGTTTATTTGTATTATCGGTGACTGGTATTGCAGTTAATGAACTTTGTTTCTTTCCTTTTATTCCATGTGCAGGAAATGCTACCCTTGTCAGTGCAGGGAGTATTAACTTCCCCCAAATACAATGTAGACACAACATGCAGTTATCAGCTTTGAAGCTTTATTAGATACTCGAAACCGAGTTTTTATTGGATTCAGAGATTGTGTTACATAATTATTTTTTTTTGACAAAATGTGATTTAGTCTTCTTGTTTACAAACAAAGCTATTGGATATGTTTTTGCTTCACCGCGAAATCCTTTTATTTTAAGATGAGAGCAGAGGGAAATTGTGATGTTTATGATTTAAACTCTTCACTCTACTTCTGATATCATAAACCCAATCAACACCTTAAGTACATCAACATCGAAT
Source organism: Octopus sinensis (assembly GCF_006345805.1). Classification (NCBI taxonomy): domain Eukaryota; kingdom Metazoa; phylum Mollusca; class Cephalopoda; order Octopoda; family Octopodidae; genus Octopus; species Octopus sinensis. Next base: position 5,959,314 of record NC_043006.1, on the reverse strand, counting down.
CTAGCCACCATAAATTTACGTTCGAGAGTGTAATCAAAGGCATATACATCAGAATATCTGATCTATCCGTCACTGAGGAAATCTTCAATAACTACACCAATTACTACAACCAAGCTCTAGCTGCTAGTGGTTTCTCCCAGCAGATTAAATTTATACCCAACACTAGATTTAAAGAACACCTCTCTAAACTCTAGACAAGCGTGCACACATATTGGATATCCAAACCCTCCCACTATGGTTAGACAATCTCGCCCACTTAGCACCCATACGCATAGCATTCGATCTAAGAATACTAATATCAAGCCTTCTAACTCTCCTCTAACATACACTAGAAATCACACCTCCTCAAATTTGCCTCATAAGAGTGGTGGGAGATCTATTCGATAGTATTCACCTCGATTCGCTTTAAACGTTAAGGGCCTCGCAAAAGCATTCTTTGAAATAGTAGACTAATTTCTCACGTAACCACAAGTATCGTTCTATCTTCAACAGATCCACTCTGAAATTATCCTATACTTCTGCACTAAATATAGAATCTATTATCCCCTCATCTAACAAATGTAAACGTAGCTCTTACTATCTTAATGCATACAACCCTACTATAGACCTACACAGCGAAAACACTAACACTGCTCGCAATAACATATCCAATACCCCTGGCCCTACCGCTTTAAATAACTTAAACATACATAATATAATCTCCACCTCGGACGGTAACGGGCGCACAGTTGAAACCGACGCAAGCACCAATAGGCATACTGATACTAACAGTACTAACTATATTATAACCACAACTTCTAATAATACCTATACTACATCTACTAATAGGACTAGCAATAATATTGATACTAGCACCAACGGCAATATTACTATTACTGAAAATACTACTACCACCGACACTCCTACTACAAACGCTACTATTGGTAGTTGTAAATAATAACATCACTAATACCACCTCCACTGCCATTGCTGCTGCTGCTACTACTACTACTACTACTACTAATGATAATTATAATAGCGATGCCAATAACGATAATAATAATAATAATGGTAACGATGGGGGTTGATATTGATAGTAGAAATGACGGCAATGATTACAGCAATATCACGAACGATTCACCTCATACCTTTCGCCTGTCCACTGGTAGCACTACCTCATCTCTCTCTCAAACTTACCATCGTAGAACTGATAGCTGCAACTGCAGATCTGGGAATGTCTGCCCGCTGCAAACCTTTAGCTACTACACTGGAACTACCACAAATTTTAAGCAAAGATATTATGCACATTTAAACTCGTTTAAATATAAAGAGAATAACAATTCCACATCACTAGCCAACCACGTACACTATCTAATTAATTGAGAAATACAATATAGACTATCCCGGGCTATAATAGATTCTGGTATCCCATGTCAGGGCCAGCACTCCGCTTGTGGACTCTGCTTAAAAGAAGCCCTCAAAAGTTTCACCCATAACACACCACAATTCCTTAACAAACACAACGAAGCCTTCACAACGTGTAAACACAAATTCTTCCACACTTTTAAATCCTTCCATAAATCCAAATGTAAATTTACCCCCAACGAATAACACTCGCATACAAACCTCCACGATCGTTAATACATACCCCTGTGTATCTCTTCTATCAACTTTACCTCATCACTTTATAAGATAAATATTAATTCTTTAATTTATTTTTAAACCGTAACCTAATAAACCCCCTAATATTTAATTCTAACTCTTATTCCTAAATAAATTAACATTCAGCTTCTTTCTCCGCTTCTTTACTTTATTTTGTTTTTTTCACGTTATCTTCCTTTACCTCCTCCTCCTCCTCCTCCTCCTCTCTCCTTATTTACCTTTATATATTTATTTATTTATCCTCTTGGTTATTTTTGTAATTATATTCTTATACACTATATCCTTATATATCTTATTTTATCCTTAATGCCAATCCTTAATTTCCTCCCTCACTCTCTCTACCTCGCTTTCTATTTATTTTATAAGCATTTTTTAAAACGTATTTTTCTTTCTACTGAAAATTTTTAATTAAAATGTTAAAATCGATATAGAGTTAAAAAAAATAACACGTTATTTCCTCAGCTGATTGTTAAAGAATGGTAGAAAAAAAACCGTTTATCCTCCAGCAGAGTTATATTTCAGAACATTGTATTTGTCAAGGTTGTCAAGAAAACAGAAACCAAAAACCAGAAGATTCAATGATAGAACAACGAAGTGGCCAGCAACAGAATTAGTTTGGGTTGTTTGTATTATTGAGGCTGAACAGAACACTTCATCATTCTTAGAGAATAGAATTCGGTAACAAACACGTGACTGACAACAGTTTTTGATTTCAAAAGAATTCTTGATTGAAAAGTGTGAATGCAATATTCGATATAATTCATTACGAATTTTTTTCCGTGACCTGTCTAACAAATTCGAGGTACAATTCATTAGAGTGACTATTTTCAATTTAAAGTTAAGTTAGCCTAGAATCCAAGGTATTTAGAAATTTTGACAATTAGAAATTTTGACCGTTAAATTCTCTCTGTCTCTCTCTCTAATATGAAGGCATACATTTTGAGGCGTATTTACATACACATACTTGAATATGCATGCATGCACGTTTGCGTGTATGTGATTGCCGTGCGGAGTATCAGTTGATTAACAGCTGAATATTAATTAATTAACACCACTGAAACAGAAATAACGTTTTCTAATTATAACTTGTGGTATTTAAATCTTATTCTAACACATGTTTCGCTTCATTGATGTGGTCTAATGCTGGGTGCTATAGACGACCAGGTCGATAAGTAACCAAAAAGTCGGTGGTTCGTATTATGTCACTAGTGGTAGTGCTAGGTGTTGTATTTAACCAAAGTATTTAACTTTCAAAATCACAATCTACCAAAATGAAACTTGATATCACAAAGTGGAATGATGCCATACATATAACAGCAGTCCTGTAAAATTAACCGATGGTTTATAATTCTCATTTCTGTACTAAATCGCAGGATATTTCCAATCAACTAAAAGATACTAATTTGAATCTGTGGATGACAAAACACCACCGAGTGAGAGATGTACTAACCAGTCCGTTTCTTTACTTCATTTATATTGGGTTATTAAAACTTTTGAGACATCTCCGAACTCCACACAATCTCACTTCCATTTCTTTACAGGTATCTGGATTTGTGTATATTCAAAATATACGGACAACTGAGTGAATTCTTTTACCTAAACTCTTTATCGTATAAGGATTGATACAATGACATCGATCATACTTCTAGAAGATGACCTGGGAATGATGATTGGTATATAAGATACCTGAGTTGGTCCATATGATTACTTCTCCGCCAGCTGGACGATTTTGGTCAACTTAATACTTGCTCTAACAACTCTATATTGAATCATAATTTGATTTAAACTATTCTGGAGCGGTAATATCGTAAAAAGAAGTTCCAGATATCCTTATCAAAGGATCATAATTCCAATCCATTAGGATCTGATCCAGTTTTGGTGTCCAAGCTATTTTAGTCAGGCTAGACTCGGCTTGAAGAATGCAAAGGAATAGCAGCACGATCTGGAGAAGTTCCCAGATCCCCGAGCTACGCATCCTGTTGTGTAACATTACTTCAGAGATCCTTAGGGAGAATCCCATTTCAGCCGCTTGTATTCACGATCGTAGTCTTTCGGTACTTATTCTATACCGGTGAGAGACTAACATGCCCACCCCCACCCTCACTACGCACACGCACACCTCACATATCTATCTATCTATCTATCTATCTATCTATCTATCTGTCTGTTTGCCATCCTGTCGTCTGTCTATCTATCTATCTATCTATCTGTCTGTTTGCCATCCTGTCGTCTATCTATCTATCTATCTATCTATCTATCTATCTATCTGTCTGTCTATCTATCTATACACGAGAGGGTACTGAAAAGTTCCTGGCTTTAAGGGTATTGCGAAAGGCCTGGCTGGAGGTTTAAACACCGAGTTCTTTTACAAGGCTTACAGAAACTGAAGGACTGCTGCAATAAGAGTGTGAATCTAAGAGGGGAAATATGTTGAATAAAATGATAATTAACTGATAATCGTGTATTTTCTTTTACCCAAAGCCAGGAACTTTTCAGCCTCTCCTCGTACGTATACCAAATTCACTCACAAGGTTGGCTCGGCACTATAATTAGAAGAACTACATGGTTGCAAAACGAAATTTTTAACCACACACCCTGCGCCTAGATATCAGCACAACGATACGATTTATAAAAGATGCGGCGTTCGAATCCTGCAAAATATTTAGATCTGAAGTGGAATATTTCATTATTAATGTTATGCCGTGCGTTACATAATCCGTATCGTATAATAATAGCTTCAGAGACAGGCTGACATCTGAAAGTTTTGGAGGCGAGAGTATTATATATCTTAGTGTAACGCATGCACTTTATTGATATGGGAATTTATGATTGTTCAGGTGGAATGTTAACAAAACACCAAAAACTAAAGCGATTTCCAATATTTTTTATCTAACTTATATGATAGTTTACAAGTATGTTAATGTTTCGTTAGATTTGAACAATGGCGAATTCCTACAAAACAGACAAAAACAGATAAAAGAATACCAGAAATGTAATGGCATCTTAAGCTATTATTTCAACATGACTAGACCACAAACTACTGTCTTCAATGTCTGATAAACCAGAATGTTACCAGTTCGTTCAGCTATTTTTGCCGCCAGTGACTATCTAAGCTACCTTAGGTTTTCTTCTCGCCCCCCTCACTTAATAAACGTCAGTTACGATAAGAAAATTTTCTTTTAAAGAACACACACACACACACACAACCACATACACAGACACAGACACACACACACGCACACAACCACACACACAGACACGCACCCCCCCCCCACACACAACCACATACACAGACACACACACACACACGCGCACACAACCACACACACAGACACGCACGCACGCACACACACACACACACACATACACACGCATACACACACACACACACACACACATACACATGCATACACACACACACACAACACACACACACACACCACACACACAGACACGCACGCACGCACACACACACACACACACACACACACACGCACACACCACACACACACACACATACACACGCATACACACACACACACGCGCACACAACCACACACACACAGACACGCACGCACGCACACACACACACACACATACACACGCATACACACACACACACACACACACATACACATGCATACACACACACACACACACACACACACGCTGATTATCAATTATAATCTAAATTATGACGAAATGTCTCCAAGATATCCTATTTGTTTATCTGAAACTTTCTTCAGAGTCAATTTCTGTAAGAGATAACGAGTTTTCTTTCAGCTTTATGATCAAATATGACTCGGAGGTTTTTAAAAGAATGGAAATTAATGAATGCCTGGTATTATCGACCTAAAACACTGTGAACTTCTGCACTTTTATAATTATATTGTAGTGATTTTAGAGTTTGGTTTTTAGTCATGTTGATGGCCACGTTTCAGTGCCATCTCCAAAATGAGGTAGTTTTGGTCATACCACCCTATATCACTCCTAATATATTATTGATTTTCAATTAATTTGCAATTTAAACAACTCTGTATTAGATGATATAAACACTGAAAACGAACAAAAAGAAATGTTCTAGATTTGACTGGAATTTGGTAAAATATTGATTTCAAATTTTGGCTCAAGGTCAACAAGTTCGGGTAATAGAATGAGTCGATTACATAGACCCCAGTGTTCAACTGGTACTTATTTTATTGACCCCTAAAGGATGAAAGGCAGAGTCAACCTCGGCCGAAAGTTTGGTGAAATATTGTCAACTTAATGCTTAAAATCTCAAAAGGCAGATGGGTTTATTATATCTAGCACTAGGTTTTGAATTTAGATTTAAAACAATGTACCAAGAATTTAATTTGATGTGGTTGTGTGGTAAGTAGCTTGCTTACCAACCACATGGTTCTGGGTTCAGTCCCACTACGTGACACCTTGGGCATGTGTCTTCTACTATGGCTTCGGGCCGACCAAAGCCTTGTGAGTGGATTTGGTAGACGGAAACTGAAAGAAGCCCGCCGTGTGTATGTATATATATATATATATATATATATGTGTGTGTGTGTGTGTGTGTGTGTATGTTTGTGTGTCTGTGTTTGTCCCCCCCCCAAAAAAAAAATCGCTTGACAACCGATGCTAGTGTGTTTACGTTCCCGTAACTTAGCGGTTCGGCAAAAAGAGACCGATATAATAAGTACTAGGCTTCCAAAGAATAAGTCCTGGGGTCGATCCAGCATGGCCACAGCCAAATGATTGAAACAGGTAAAGAAAAAAGTTACTTAGGTGTATGCAAAAATGAAATAAAGAGTACTAAAATCCAGGCATCAGTAAGAACTGACTCCAAATCTTCATGAATTAACCGATAAGACGTACTACCACAGACTGAAATATTCAACTATTCAATAAACCATATTGTGGCTATCGTTAATATTATTTTAATTATGCTTTTGTTTTCGACAAAAATATTCCATCGCATTCTAAGTTATTTGTTTATTTAGCTGAAAAGATCGAATCTTTGGTAAGTCTTCTTTGGTTAGTTGATATTCTTTTAGCTGTGACGTTTAAAGTAAAGTGGGGTAATTTAAGTTTATTCCCAAAATATTAAACTCTGACACACCTCACTTTTCTAGTGAGGTGTGTATATAGAATGTGTATGTAATGCATGTTACGTTTATATGGAGTATGCAAATTACGTAATACATGTAGTGTCTATATGGAATACACAAGTCTGCATAAAGTGCATGAGAGTTATTCAGTATTTTCGTTTCATTCTATAAATGTATCAGTGTATTTTCTCTTACTTTTATTTTTAAATTATGGTAGTTAGACGCAAAATATAATAAATACTGTTTAGTTAATGTCTGATAAAAAGAAAAAAATGAGGAGAGAGAAGGATTGTGTGAAAGGATAGAGTTCTCTGCATGTGATATTAACTCACATGAAGCAGTCTCTCGTTCTATGATGCAAACTCCATGTAGTAAAGTAATCTAAATTGAAATTTTCCACCAAGTTAATTTATGTTCCAAACTCCAGATTAATAAGTACAAAGTTATATTAAATTTATTTTCATTTTCAAAATTACTGTATTTCAAACTAAATATGGAAACGAAAGGGTTAACTCAATTATCTGACAGGTTTTCAGTTTATCTACTCTACCAAGAATCAAAAGCAGAGTTGTCTCTAAAGGGAATTGAATTAAGAAGCGACGCAATTCAGTACCAGAAATCATTCATTCATACTGACTTCATATTAGAATGTTGCTGTTTTTGTTTAGCCCGAGGTCAGCTCTGAACAAGCAAAACTACAATGAAAGGCGTTCAGATACCATCATATCTTATTTTCAGATATGGTTTATTTAGGATAATTTTATAAAATGACTTCATCCATTTTTTAGACAGTAGAACGAGATTTGATGGAGGTTTGGCTGCTACTTCTAGCAGGTTAAGTGTCTGTATAGAGGCTCATTCTGTGTTAGCATGTTGATGATAAAAAGTGCTAAACAAGTGAACGATGTGAATCCCTTTATCATGATGGCCAAAGTCTTATGAAAAGTTTACACTCGGAGATGCGAACCAACAAATTGTAACGGTTGTTTTACTTCAGAAGCGACATCAGCCCTCTGGTCGTTTTGACCCTTTAAATTACACATAATGCGCTGTTGTTATTATTATTCAAAATGGCAATAATAAAAGCAATTTATACTACATTAGCCCCATCTTTTCATATGGACAATCAGCAGGGAGATCTTTTATTGTCGCTTGTTGGAGTTATTGCTGGTTTTTATTTCTCACTAATAATAGACTATTGCAAAAAGGTCACTGACTTTTATACTTATTTACATTCTCCCAATCGCAGAGATGTGTAGGATTTGTCTTAGTCTCTTGATATTCAACAGTTTTATTTATATTTTCACTAGAATACTACTTCAATACTTAGCAAATAAAATTTACTATTTTACGATATTACAGTCCTAGAATTGTTTAAATCAAATTATGATTTAATATAGAACTGTTAGAACAACTGTTAAGTTGACCAGAATCGTCTAGTTGGCGGAGAAGTAATCATATGGACCAACTCAGGTATCTTATATACCAATCATCACTCCCAGGTCATCTTCTAGGGGTATGATCGATGTCATTGTATCGATCCTTATACAATAAAGAGTTTAGGTAAAAAGAATTCACTCAATTGTCCGTATATTTTGAATATACACAAATCCAGATACCTGTAAAGAAATGGAAATGAGATTGTGTGGAGTTCGAAGGTTTCTCAAAAGTTTTAATTACCCAAATAGCATTTGTTATGTAATTAAACTGACTGGAGTGACAAAAATCACAATGTAATCGCCTTAATCTCTTTGTCTGTCCTTGTTTGTCCCCTCAATGTTTAGCCCCTTGTGGGCAATAAAGAAATAAATATGTGTTAGTGAGAGTATGCAAGAGTGTTCGAAGGTAGACTAACCAGGAAGGAGTGATGCTAGATCTGTGAAATCTTGCAGGTATTAAATTTAACACTTCTTATTAATAATCTCATTGTTTCTTTCCAGGTAAACTGACGTCTGACTGCTTAAAGAAGACTTCAAAAGTAACCGGCAGCAACAGCAGACAGGACGTTATTATCGTATACTCTTTTACTTGTTTCAGTCATTTGACTGCGGCCATGCTGGAGCACCGCCTTTAGTCGAGCAAATCGACCCCGGGACTTATTCTTTGTAAGCCCAGTACTTATTCTATCGGTCTCTTTTGACGAACCAATTACGGGGATGTAAACACGCCAGCATCGGTTGTCAAGCAACGCTAGGGGGACAAACACATACACATATATATATTCATATATATGACGGGCTTCTTATCAGTTTCCGTCTACCAAATCCACTCACAAGGCATTGGTCGGCCCGGGGCTATAGCAGAAGACACTTGCCCAAGATGCCACGCAGTGGGACTGAACCCGGAACCATGTGGTTGGTTAGCAAGCTACTTACCACACAGCCACTCCTGCGCCTATATCTGTATATTTGTGTTCTGCTCTCGAGCTACACAGTAATTCTAATTGGTGAGGGCGCGTGGCTTAGTGGTTAGGGCATTCGGCTCATGATCGTAAGGTTGTGAGTTCGATTCCCGGCGACGCGTTGTGTCCTTGAGCAAGACACTTTATTTCACGTTGCTCCAGTCCACTCAGCTGGCAAAAATGAGTTGTACTTGTATTTCAAAGGGTCAGCCTTGTCACTCTCTGTGTCACGCTGATTATCCCCGAGAACTACGTTAAGGGTACACGTGTCTGTGGAATGCTCAGCCATTTGCACGTTAATTTCACGAGCAAGCTGTTCCGTTGATCGTATCAGCTGGGACCCTCGTCGTCGTAACCGGCGGAGTCTTTAGAATTCTAATTGGCAATGATTGTATTTGATTTTGACTACGAAAGATTCTACGAGAGACGTTACCATTTGCTTCAGCTCACGATTTACGAACTTATCCAACTTTACATTCAAATTTACGATCACCATTTAATATTGGTTTCAAATTTTGGTACAAGGCCAATAGTCCGTGGGGAGGGGCTAAGTCGATTAAGTCGACCCCAGTACTCTACTCAACTGGAACTTATTTTATCGAGGCCGAAAGGATGAAAGGCAAAATAAACTTCGGCAGCATTTGGTCTCAAGGAGTAAATACAGACGAAATACCTATTTCTTTACTACCCACAAGGGGCTACACACAGAGAGAACAAACAAGGACAGACAAACGGATTAAGTCGATTACATCGACCCCAGTGCGTAACTGGTACTTATTTAATCGACCTTGAAAGGATGAAAGGCAAAGTCGACCTCGGCGGAATTTGAACTCAGAACGTAACGGCAGACGAAATACCTATTTCTTTACTACCCACAAGGGGCTACACACAGAGAGGACAAACAAGGACAGACAAATGGATTAAGTCGATTATATCTACCCCAGTGAGTCACTGGTACTTATTTAATCGACCCCGAAAGGATGAAAGGCAAAGTCGACCTCGACGGAATTTGAACTCAGAACGTAACGGCAGACGAAATACCGCTAAACATTTTGCCCGGCGTGCTAATGATTCTGCCAGCTCGCCGGTTTAGGTAATTTGATATTGGTTTCAAATTTTGGCACACATCCAGCAATTGTGCAAGAGTGCGTAAGTCGATTAAATCATCCCTTGCGTTCAACTGGTAGTTATTATCGACCCAGAAAGGTATGACAGGCAAAGTCGATCTCGGCGGAATTTGAACTCACACTGTAAAGACGAACGAAACGCCGACAAGTATTTTGCCCGGTATGCTAACGATTCTTCTCGATCGCCACCTTCGGTAATTTAATATTAATAAAATATTCTCTTAAAGAAACCCCACCTCAAACTACAGTCATTAGGAAATCGTTTCTTGCTCATGTTTTTCAAACATTAATTGCATCGATCTCGCCAAGACCGGTGAGGTCGATACAATTTGCTGGGACTATGGAGACAACCCGTGTACAAGCAGAGCAATGGTGTGCCAAGAATAACAACGTAATTGATTCTGCAAGTGTTGTGGCACAGTCAACCTCGCTATGTTTCTATAACAGACTTAGCAAGAGTGAATCTTAATGTTGTTAACTAACAGAGAGCTTAGCGATTAATCTATTGATTAATCGATTAATTATTACCATAACTCGGTGGGCGTTGATTTGGGTCCTGGACTTCGCCTTGATTGTTCCCGCCTTATGAGAACAACACGGCAATGAAACACTTGTCACTGATTTAGTTCACTCCAACAATAACACCAATGAAACGCGTCGCTTATTTATTTATTTATTTATTTAGTTACTCTTTTACTTGTTTCAGTCATTTGACTGCGGCCATGCTGGAGCACCGCCTTTAGTCGAGCAACTCGACCCCGGGACTTATTCTTTTTGTAAGCCCAGTACTTATTTTATCGGTCTCTTTTTGCCGAACCGCTAAGTGACGGGAACGTAAACACACCAGCACCGGTTGTCAAGCAATGCTAGGGGGACAAACACAGACACACAAACACACACACGCATATATATATATATATATATATACATACACATATATACGACGGGCCCCCTTCAGCTTCCGTCTACCAAATCCACTCACAAGGCATTGGTCGGCCCGGGGCTATAGCAGAAGACACTTGCCCAAGGTGCCACGCAGTGGGACTGAACCCAGAACCATGTGGCTGGTAAACAAGCTACTTACCACACAGCCACTCCTGCGCCTATATATTTGTTTTGCAAATAGAAATACAAAATACAAAATGGCTGACCGTTAGTAAGGAGAGACACACAAATAAGAAAGAAGAAAGCAAAGGACCACTGATGCGGTCACAGGAATGTGACAAAAAAATTTTGGTCGAAATAAGATTAAAATTAATGTAAAAAATAAATAACGCTGAAGCAAAGTAACACCAAATACATAGTGCGTGTGTTTTTATTGGCTAAACTAGCAAAATGACTATTCCTAAATACAACAATATTTATTTATTTATTCATTTATACATTTATCCCGGTATTTACTGAAAGAAAGTTTCCTTGTAGGAATCCAATGATGCAATCCAATGTCAGTTACGATATATGAACGATATATCGTTACGATATATCGTCTTATCGGTTGGACGACTCTCTCCGGAATAACTCGACAAGCCGACTATTTTCTGATACTGTCTCATTAGTATTACTGCCATTACGACCACCATCACCAAGACAACGACTACGACGGCCCCCACCACGAGCGCCACCTTTCTTTGGAAGCTGATATTATCGAGATTGAGGATGATTTGTTCATTCTTCAGCCAAAAACACAATGTGCTATAATAACATAATAGGTTCTTCTATTTGATGAGTTAAATAATTTCAGAATTGGTTTCTTTTCACTGACCACAAAAGCTCAATAGTTTAAGAGACCGGGAAATGAAAAGTCGTACCGTTTATGCTTTTCTGAAAAGTACTAGCACCAGAAGAGAAGTTAAATGTGTATAATCAATAGAAGACGGACTATCGTCTGGATCGCTCTTTCACAATCAGCCGAACAAAAATCTAAATATTGGTTTCTTTTGACGAAGAACAAAAATAATTTTTGCAGGGAGATCGTTCAGCCAATTGAATCAACGTAATATATTTTTAGAGCTTAATATACAACTAATGGTTTTGTTAAATATACCTAAATGAAGATTTTTTTTACTAAAGTATGGAACTAAATAAAATATAGAGCTAAGAATGACATGAATAATTTTATTAGACACTCAGATTTAGCCCTGGAATCTGGTAATTACTTCGATTTTGTCTTTTTCTAAAATGGGAGTGAGATAATGCTGTCAGGCAGTTAGTCATGACATAATATATTTAACACTTGCAAAGATCTGATCGTTAGTTCGAGCCATGCTCTCCAATACTTTCCTTACAGATCTAGTGTTCTAACTCAATCAAATCTCATAATTCAAAAATTTGAGATTAACGTTAACTGATTACTCTTAAAGGCCATCAGTTCGATCTGGTATTGAAAAGGTCTAGTAATCAGTCGGAGCCATCAGTTTCAAAAAAGCTGCCAGTCAGAAATATCTCATTAAAAATATGGCAGCACACTAAAATATTTTCAAAGAGAATATCTTTGAATAGCTTGTGGGAAATAATGCCAAAAATAAATAAATAAATAAAATGATCGAACCATCAATAAAATATTATTGCAGATAAAATGTTAATATTTAAAAGTATTTTTATAAACAAAGAACAAATATTTCAATTCTGTCTAAAAGTATCAATCATATTTCGACTTTAAATGCTTTAAATATCGATTTTTAGCTGAAGCTAGAAATATTTAAAGAGTGGTATTGTCAATTGGTCGAACCAATATATGACTGGTATCTTTTTTTTATCGATTCTGAAGGTTCGAATGTCAAAGTAAAAAAAGAAGTCTAGAGAGACAGAAGTAAAATCTGAAGAGCATTTATTTCGGTGGAGACATCACAGATTTTGGCATTCGACTGCCTTCCCTTTGAAATTTCGTTCAACTTGTCATAAAATAGCTTGTAGCAAAAAAGTGCTGCGAAGTGAAAAACAGTAACACGGTTTCAATTCCATATTGAAGCTAATTCTTTTATTAGCCTAAATTAGAACCATTATTGCTTCATTAACTCTGAAGAGGACATGGCAGTGATACAATGTTATTACCCTTATTTCTTTATTGCCCTCAAGGGGCTAAACATAGAGGGGACAAACAAGGACAGACAAAGGGATTAAGTCGATTACATCGACCCCCAGTGCGTAACTGGTACTTAATTTATCGACCCCGAAAGGATGAAAGGCAAAGTCGACCTCGGCAGAATTTGAACTCAGAACGTAACGGCGTGCTAACGTTTCTGCCAGCTCGCCACCTTTTTATTACCCTTTTAAATAATTCGTTAGTGTCGACATGACTCAGTCAACAAGTAAGCGGATGCTGGCGAACGAAGGTGCTCGGCTTCTAGATTGAGGAATGACCCGTTTCGTTTGGAAAAGTCTGTCTGGTCTGATGTATCAAGTTTGTTTAAGAATGACGTCTGAATAGTGTCATCAGTAGTGTCTGTCTTTGTTGAAGTAACAGTGAAAAGATCATACTTATACGGATGGAAGTATATTAGAAACAGCACCGAACTTGAACTAATTTCAATTTTATTTCATACTAGCAGTATCGCCCGGCGTTGCTCGGGTTTGTAAGGGAAATAGCTATATAAGCATTTTTAGAGAGTTATAGCCAAAAAATAGCAAAAAAATGAATTAAAAATGGAAAAAAAATGATGGTAAATTTTTTTTTAAATCGTTGACTCATCGTAGACATTTTTAGAGAGTTACTTCCCTTATATAATAGCGAAAAAATGCATTAAAATGGAAAAAAATGATGGTAATTTTTTTTTTAAATCGTAGACTCAGCGTAGACGCGCGCTAATACCCAGAAGGGCTCGATATGAATCACGACTATAAGATACCCGGTTTTGGTTAAACTGCACCGCAAAATGTGGGAGTAGTTAGGAATCTAAATCGTAGGAGACAGACACACAACTTCATTTTTATATATAAAGATAACCTGTATAACTTTTGACCTGTTGAGCAGATTTGGGATACATATTTCATGTCCGAACAATTTACTAAAAAGATAGAATGCTAAAACAAAATAAATCACGGCGTTTATAAATTTAGGGTTCGAGGAGGCATCTATTAGATATGTTAGTATCGCTAGCGAGGTGGAGTAACAGAAATACTGGGATTTCGGACTAAACACCTTCAACTATTTCGTGTTGTTCTCTAATCCTACGCAGGGAAATACTTTTCAATCTTCCTTTGCGATCGGAGTAAATACGAATGAGGCAAAATTGTTGATTCACTTGGCTGCACATCTCACAAAAATGGCTGATGTCATAGCAAAGTTAGAATTTATCTTTATTTTATTTAAATCACGCAGCAATAATTCCCCTCAATGAGCCGAAGGGGCAGCTCAGTTTCGATACTTAATTGGAACCAGTACAAGTCACTTATATCACTTCTTACTATTCACTTCCCTTCTCATCTATCAGATTTCATATTTAAGTAAAACACCTATTTCTTTACTACCCACAAGGGGCTAAACACAGAGAGGACAAACAAGAACAGAAAAACGGATTAAGTCGATTATATCGACCCTAGTGCGTAACTGGTACTTATTTAATCGACCCCGAAAGGATGAGAGGCAAAGTCGACCTCGGCGGAATTTGAACTCACAACGTAACGGCAGCCGAAATACCGCTAAGCATTTCGCCCGACGTGCTAACGATTCTGCCAGCTCGCCGCCCTCTTATTTAAGTAAGATATACTCATGGTTTCCTTCAACCAATATGCTACTAGGTTTTGTGGTTAAGAGGATCGCGATGCAAATATGTGGTACTGGTTTCGATATCATTGTACAATACCTTAGACGAGTATCTTCTACTTAAGTCTCAGGTCGGACAAAGTCTTGTGAAAGCAGTTTGATGGATGAAGACTGTGACTGTGTAGGTCCATTGAGGAACTATTCATATCTTTCGGTGGTAGACTTAATTCAACGCTTATTTCAACACTATCCCCACTGAGTCCTCAAGCGTCTTTCGTCCATTACGTTGCAAGTATTCTGGCCAAGTTTCCGTTTGGCGCTAACTTACTTCCTCTTACTCGCCACTGAGATAGTCTTGGACGCTGTCTGAGTAATCAGTCTACATTACATTGTTGCAGGAGAAGGGTAAAGTTAATTAAAAGAAAGCGATTCTAGAGGAACGAAACGTAATCTTGATTCCGGCAATGCTTGAGTTTGGTACTTAAGAGAGAGATGGCATTACCGTTTGGTATGAGGACCGCTACTCTACTGTGTTTGTCACACTAAAAGCCTAGAGTAAATATTTACCTGGTTGCTAGACCTGTTAGAAAAGGCTGTCAAATTCCCCTCACACTACATTCTACATTTTGTAAAAGAATACAGTTTTGATAATAGTTCTGGATGCATTATCTTAAACTAAGATGGATGGCCATGACTAGAACGCTTTAATCATAGACCTACTCACGGTAAGCATCGAGCAAAACAAGAGTAACAACGAAATGCCATACTGTACGTTAAAATTGTAGAAAAAAAAACGGAAAATGCTTTTAGGAATAACATTTTTTGAATAAATTTATTAGAATAATATTTTCTTTTGTCTGCGAATATTTTTTTCTCACCATTTTTTGTGTTTTTCGTGACTAATAAACACTCATTTGTCGAATATTGACACTTAAGGTCAACATCCATTTTTTAAACTGATTTTTGATTCGCTTGTAATAATATTAAAAAAAAAATTAACGTTGAATAAAAATGAAGTCAGTCTAGCAGGAATTGAAAATGAAAATGAAAAAAAATTCCGCATAAATGTATTTTTAAAAATGGTATTTTATAAATAAAATATGAAGTGCTTATTCAAATCTGTTGTCTATGAGTAATCAGTTTGGAAATGTTTCTACGTCTTACTACGAGTTGTCACAATCATCATCAGTTTATCTCCACATCGGTAACCACATTGCTGCTGAAATACGGTTGCAGTTGTAGTACAACTTCTCATCGAAATTCTGTCTGGATCTAAATCCAATTTTCTTTGCTGATCATATTAACTGTCATGGCGCTCCTTCATTTACATATCGGCCAAGAATAAAATCCTTCTTTAATGGAAAATATATTCAGAAGCAATCTTCTAAACTAAAAGTCCATTTTTATTTCCAGATCACATTTTCACATTTTTTTTTAGGAGAAATACCCACCAACACAACCACCACCACCACCACACAAACAGCAGCGTAACCACCGCCACTACTAGCGCACAACCACCATCACCACTATCACCACCACCACCACCACCACCACTACCATCACCACCACCATCACCATTAATGCTGCCGCCGCCGTAGTCGTCGTTATCTTCATCATCATCATCGTCGTCGTCGTCGTCATCATCATCATCATCATCATTATCGTCGTCGTCGTCGTCATCATCATCAGTGGTAGTGTCAGTAGCAGTAGTAGTGGTGGTAGAAGTGAAGTCCTCTTCACATGGTGTTCTGGTCTTTCGCTCCTTGCAATATTCCGACATCAATTTTTCCAGGTTATTAAATGTAAATTCCAGCTCAACATTCCACGTAACTTTTAAGTTTATCCACTTTCACTTTAATTTTCTTCGCTGAAAATCTCACAAAATTGTTTAATTTAAAGAGTGATTCCTTAATGGCGAATGGAAAGGTTTCTGTCATTTAAAAGAGAAATTCAATCCTTAGAATAACCTTGAATAACTTAAATTATACGAAAGCCAAATACATTCTTTAATCCTGGCATGAACAGATTTTATTTACTTTTCTTCATTAAACTAAATGTTGTTTATTCTTTTCCAGTTATTGAACCATCAGTTTTATTCAATAACATATTTTTGTCTTACAATATGTATACTTGTAACGTGATTCCATTAAATGTTGGGGGATTTTAAGCACATGATTTTATATTTTTGAATGAGTATTGTTTTCATCATAGGCGTGGTTATGTGGTAATAAGTTTACTTCACAATCACACTGTTCCAGGTTCAATCTCACCGTGTGTCACCTTGGGCAAGTGTTTTCTTTTACGGTTTTCTACCGACCAAAGTTTTGTGAGTGGATTTGGTAGACGGAAATTGAATGAAGTATGTCGTATAATACATACATATATACATACATACATACACACACACACATATATATAGATATATGTATATCTATCTATCTATCTATATATATATTTTTTCTCTCCTTTTTTTCTCTCCTTTTTTTCTCTCCTTGTTTTTCTTCTTGTTTTCTGTGTCCCGTTCTGTAGAAGAGCGTAGGCTCGAAACGTAAAAGACTTTTTCTATTCCTGAGCGTTATACTAATATATCTGTTTGTTTTCTACGCCACCTGTCTTCGTCTTTTGTTTTTTTTTCGTAAACTCTCCCTATATATATATATGTATGTATGTATGTATGTATGTATGTATGTATGTATGTATGTATGTATGTATGTATGTTTGTATGTATGTATGTATGTATGTATGTATGTATGTATGTAGAGCGGCCCTTTGCGTCCACCACGGCCTCAAGACGGCTCTGTCACCTGATGCATGCATTCCTCACCGTGTCCCTGGAAGATCTTCGAACACCTCCTTCATCTTGGTTACCAGCTCGCCTTGTTGCAGACAGAGCAGTTGGTGTCTTTCCCAACTGCGTCCCATATACAGGAATTTGTAGAATAACATATGTAGCTATTCAGCAAGAATTACAGCTAATCATTCCTTTCAACTTCAATGAATTTTATAAAATACCGCATCTCGGTCCGAAAATGTGCCACTAAAAGGCACAATTTCGTACTGTAAGTAACGGGAACACCTCATTATTGATAAGTGTCTCCTTCTTTGCATATACTTACATATATTTCTTCCAGGAGTAGAACAACGTTTGGTTTTATCTTGAATCCAGTGAATGCATTTAACAAATATTTTTCAACTGCTTAGTACTGGAAAAGCAGAGAGAGAGAGAGGAGAGAGAGAGAGAGAGAGAGAGAGAGAGAGAGAGAAAGAGGGAGGGGGAGAGAGAGGAGAGGGAGATGAAAGAGAGAAAGCGAGAGAGAGAGAGGGAGGGAGAGAGAGAGGAGGGGGAGATAAAAGAGAGAAAGAGAGAGAGAGAGGGAGGGAGAGAGAGAGGAGGGGGAGATAAAAGAGAGAAAGAGAGAGAGAGAGAGGAAGGGGAGATAAAAGAGAGAAAGAGAGGAGGGGGAGATAAAAGAGAGAAAGAGAGAGAGAGAGAGAGAGGGCAGGTGAAGGAGGGAGCTATAGGTGAATTGCAGCACATCTCAATATCTTCTATAATTTTAGCAGATAAAAATAAAACAGCTTCGCCATTATTTCACTCCTAATTGGCAAAATTGAAGATCAAAAATCGTTGCGTAGGAAGCTGACGCTGTTGATTCACCGGAATAAAGAAATGTTTATTAAAGATAAAGTAATATTAATAGATAATATAACGTAAAGTTATATTAAAGTACACAGTTACGGGCGTGAGAAAGGAAAAACGGAAGCTGGTTCATTCATATTGATTTTTACCATGTCTAATATCACTTTACGAGGATAATCTTGAGAGTAAAACCATTCATAATCAGAGGTTAGGCTGTGACAGCTATTTGGAAATAATGAAAGTTATGTAAGCAATCTCTTCATGGTTATTGTTTTGCTTTCGGTCTGTTTTAAAGAAATCAGTGTTCTCTTGCTTCTTTTCAGATTTTTTAAAATTAACATTACAAATCCAATAAAAATCACAGCACTACCTTCTTGTCTAACAGAACCTGCAACCCGAGAAGAAATCCTATAGGCAGTCCTTCTTTATCATTATTAGATACTTTAAAATAATAATCCTTAAAAACATCACTTATACAAAGTTTAGGACTGCTTTGCTTCTTTTTCTTTTGTTTCGTTTTGCAGTTAATAATAATAATAATAATAATAATAATAATAATAATAATAATAAGAAGAAGAAGAAGAAGAAAAAGAATGATAAGCATACCTTGTGATGATAATATTTTGGCAAAAGAATTTGATAAACTCAGAAAATATAAAGATTTGCTGATTGAAATCGAAGAAATGTGGCATCTCGAAGGCTTTAGATTGATCGAAATTGATCAGAGCTCCATCCATACCAGCTTCTTTACCCACTCTGTCTATGTTGTATCGCACGAGGCAGAGGTTGTCGTTGATGGATCTGCTTGGGATGGTGCATATTCGTCGACGACAAGCACAAACCTCTTTGCTAACACCTTGGCCAAAATTTTGAAATCTGCCTTCATCAGCGGCATGGACCTAAAATTTTCTATTTGATCCCTTTTGTTTGGGTCCTTTTTAAGCACTGCCACCGCTCCTCGAATTATAGGACTAGGAATTCTTTCATTCTGCTGCCATTTGGGAAGAATCTGCTAAGAGGCTGCTGAAAAAGACTGGCATATAAAAGTAAAGCGCATAGGGCAGAACATCGAAACCAGGCGATTCCCCATGCAGGCCATTATCACATCCCGTATATCTGCGGCTGTTATCGGCATTTCACAACACTCCACCCTATTGCCGAGAGTCGTGGCATGCCGTCAAGGTAGGCACTGAAATCTATTCTGCGTTCCGGACAACCATTCGTCCCAAACAGTGCTGCTGAAATGCTGCTCATATCCGCCCGGGCTCGAGTACCATTTGGTTCACCAAAGACTGAATTGTGGCTTTGTTGCCGCGTCTCGCCTCTGCCACTTTGGCTCATCGAGTGGTTTTTGTTCCTGCGTTTCTTAGAACACGCGTCTTAGCTCTGATAATGTGCCCTTCGTGCAATGTTGCACATTCGGGAAATCTAGTCGGTACCTGTCAGTTCAAAACGTCTGAGCAGGTTTGTGAGGCTTTGCACCCCACCTCATAACAGTTAGCTAGCCCCACACAGTCTAAACCTGTGTCAAAGATGGCGTTTTGGTCACCCATTAGCAGTAAAGGTCGAGCCGTTCTCAGGAAAACTTCTAGACGTCTGAAGAATTTGCTTGTCCTTTCTCTGTCAGAACATAAACAGTCACGAGTTTGAAGGCACCTCGTCGCTACTGTTCACATTCAAGATCACCAGCTCACCTTCTGGGCCCAGGAAGATTATCCCTGTCTTGAGATCCAGGCTTCTCCGGAACAACATTGCAGTTCCACCCCACCCCCATCCATCCCCTGTTGATATGGCGATAAGTGTTGATCGACTTAAACAGGTTTTGGTCGAGTCTATTCTCCTTCCTCTCCTTCCGACCCAACCAATCCACACATAAGCATAACGTATCATCCAACAACTGTGCATTTCATACTGGCAAGGTATCCAAAAGTGGAAGAAGAGTCCATTAACCAGCTAAGTACATACGAACGTATTTTTATTAACACGCGCGAGCACACGCGCACACACACACACACACACACACAATGCTTTCTTTTTATAGTTCCGAAGAAAAAAAAAGAAAAGAACTGCAGAACTTTGCATTTTCAATGAACTTTTCATTTTTGCGTGGGCATTTTTTCTCCAACAATTTTTTAGACAGATAGATAGATTGAAAGACAGACAGACATACAGACAGGCATATAGATAAATAGTTTGAATAATAGACAGATCGATAAATATGTATGTAAGTATGTATGTAAGTAGGTGTGTGTATATGTATGTAGGTAGACAGACAGACAGACAGATAGGTAGGTAGTGAGATAGACAGACAGACAGACAAATAGATAGATGGGTAGATAGATAGATAGACTGATCGATCAATTAGTTACCCCTTCAATACTACCTATGTGGATTTTTATATCTCAAGAATCAGATGTTTCAGAAAAATATACAATTTCATCATGCAATTTTCAAAATAACTGGAATTTCCACGGGTTCTGCTAGTAATGATAATAGTTTCAAATTTTGGCACAAGGCCAGCATTTGGGAAAGGGAGTAAGTCGATTGCATTGATTCCAGTGCTCAATTGCTTGATACAAGAAAAAAGAAACTGGAAAAATCTTGACCAAAACAATTTCTTTCACACGTGTATTAATATTTATTTCTTTATTGCTCACAGGGGGCTAAACATAGAGGAGACAAACAAGGACAGACAAAGGGATGAAGTCGATTATATCGATCCCAGAGATTTACTGGTGCTTATTTAATCGACCCCGAAAGGATGAAAGGCAAAGTCGACCTCGGCAGAATTTGAACTCAGAACGTAGCAGCAGACGAAATACCGCTAGGCATTTCGCTCAGCGTGCTAACGTTTCTGCCAGCTAGCCGCCTCACGTGTATTAATATTATTTAGAAACACCCTAAAATCTAGGTGTTTTACATTAATTGGAACTACACGCATATTGCTTAAAGTATTGTCTGTCTGAGGTCCTTCTTGTGACTTGTACTTTGATTTAGCCCTCTTGCGAAAAACAAAATAAATAAACTTGTGCTTACACACCATTGCTTTTTAAAAATTCTTATAGTCAGAAGGAAAGGTTGTGTCCATAACCCTTTACTGGGCCTCTGTGATTGGTAAGAGTGAGTGAGAAACAACCTCAAACCGTAAAATCTGGCCCGAATGCTTGCCACAAAAGTCACTCAAGTTACCAGATGTTGATGTTAAACCAGTGGTTCCCAAACTTTTTCGGGTTGCCGCCCCCTTGGCACTCAGGTCACAACCAAGCAGTGGATTAAGTCTTGAAATCTTACAAAGATTAAAGAATGGCCAGCGAGCTGTAGCAATTGGAAGCGCTTTTATTCTGCGACCAACAATGTTTTGAGTGCAGCACCTTTTGTTGCTACAAAATTAACAAGAAATAAAGCAGTGTAAGGAAAATATTTTAATAAATGACTGGTGACGTGCGACAGCGTAATACTCTATGTTCACTACCTGTTATGTAAATGAAAACTTTATAGGATGAACTAAAGAAACAGAGTTCTAGTACCGAAAGTGAAAAGTTCGTAATATGTCGTTGTTGGTTTGAAGGTTTCAAGAAACGCTTTAAATTGTTAAACATTCAAGATAACTATCAGTCTGCAAGTGGATGTGCAGGCGTGTCTGCAAGTGAGTTTGCAAGTGCTGTCAAAGAAGTTGCATCTACTTTTCGAGCTTTATTGAAAAATATTATTGATGAAGAGACACATTGTTTATACTGATGGAGATGACCCGTTTCAGAAACGAATGACAAAACAAACCTCTAAAAAAGAAAAAAAGAAAAAAGGCCAGGGTTTATTACTGCCAAAGACTGTACGGCTCTCTTACATGGTAGTAATGCTTCAGGATCTTACTACTGATTGTTTAACATTTAGAGATACCTTTAATTAAGAAAGACAACTCTAAATCACGTTTTCCTCTTCTTTAGTGATCAAATAAAAACGGAATGTATCACGAGAACACCTTTTCAAGATCAGTTTACTTTGTGTTTTTGCCTTGCTGTAATAAAATATTGTTGGGATGAGATCATTGAAAATATAACACTGCTTCATGTAGACAAAACTCTAAGCTTTCCATCTATGATGGATAATGTTCAATTAACTTTTCTGCTTCCAAACACAACCAGCATGATTCGATTCATGGGTCAAGGAGTTATTGCTACATTCAAAGAATACGATTTACGGCGCCTTTTTATGCAATTGATTATGTTCTTAGATGCTGAAACTAAACTTACTGTAAAGGATTGTTTGTGTGGTTGTCATTTCCTGAACGTTGTCGAAAATTTGACAGAGGAATGGCGAGAAATGAAATTAACCACAACGAATCTTTTCTGGTGTAGAAATTCTTTCAGATTGCAGGCGACTTCGGTTTTGTGGATCCAATAAAAAAAAAAATGCTTATCAGTAACATTTTGGATTGGTACACAAGGATGAATTTTATGAAATAAATGAATGGGAAGAAAAATCATTATAAGGATTCCGAGGAAATAGAACAGCAGCGTGTCGAAGAAGATAAAGGCAATGAAAGTCAGGATGCTGAACAACTAAGAATTCTTATAATTAAATACTTTTTACAGATGCTTTCGAATTTTAAATAAATCCATGAACAATTTCTCCATAAAAAGTTCTACAGGTAGAGAGAGAGAGAGAGAGAGAGAGAGAGAGAGAGAGGAGAGAGAGAGAGAGAGAGAGAGAACTAGAGAAAGAAAAAGAGAGCGGGGATGGAAGAAAGAAGGGATGGGAGAAATAGGGGGATGGGAGAAAGACGGGAGAGAGAAGGAGAGAAAGGGAAAGAAAGAGAGAGGGAGATGAAAAAGGAAGAGAGGGAATTGAGAAGAGAGAGAGAATGAGAAAGAGAGAAAGAAAGAGAGATAGAGAGAGAGAGAGAGAGATGTTCTTCAGATGTACAGATAAAAAAAATGTATGACAACGAGCCTTGGCATGATTTTTAAGTAAATAATTATCTGTTTGGT
The DNA here is from genome assembly GCF_006345805.1 of Octopus sinensis. Taxonomy (NCBI): domain Eukaryota; kingdom Metazoa; phylum Mollusca; class Cephalopoda; order Octopoda; family Octopodidae; genus Octopus; species Octopus sinensis. The sequence goes on along the minus strand of NC_043006.1, from coordinate 5,935,716 downwards.
GTTAACTATTTTTCTTTCAAATATATTTCAAAATTTTAGAAGTCAATTTAGTTCGTCTACTGTCCATGCAATTACCCCTGATCCATATCTAAGTAGTGAAACCGCCCAGGTTTCAATCTTATTCCGCCCGTTCAATTTCGACTTAAGGATCAGTCTCAATCTGCGCAAGTATTCCACCTTAAATTTATGTTATTTCTTTTCCCATCCATTTATCCATTTCCAAAATCCCCAAGTACTTATAGCCCGTCTCTTCTATCTGCTTCATAATCTCCCACGACGATATCACTAGCCCGTCCATACATTTGATTTTGCCTCTCTTCAAGACTAACACACCACACTTTCTCAGTCCGAACTCAGCAATGAAATTATACACTGTTTCAATGAGGGAACTGACTTGGGATTCATCTTTACCATAAAGTTTGAGGTCATCCATGAATAACAAGTGGTTGACTTTTTGTTGGCGGCTTTTGAAAACATACCCAGCCTTTGCTTTCCTCAGAATCAGTGTTAGTGGTATCATGCACAATACAAAGTTCAGAAGGGACAGGCAGCCCCCTCGGAAGATACCTTTTCTGATTTCTATTGTCCCTAAACTGCTTCCATATGCTGTCAGTTCCGTCTCCCATTTTGCCATACTTTTTCCAAGCAAGCGCTCAACATTCGATGCAATACCAAATAGGTTCATACATTCCATTGGAGCTATGCATTTGTTGGGTGCTAGTGTATTCGGGATTGTTTCAGTATATATTTTGATAGTAGATAGAAAGTTTTCATCTATTAGAGGCTGTTACAATAGACTCTAGATTGGGCGTGGGAAGTGTAGGATAGCTTTAAAATGGATCTATTAAATATAGAGTTGACGAGGGAAGTTGGAGTCTAATATATTAAAAAAGGATTTGGCTAAGTTCTTAAGACTTAATGAGAAGGGAGGTGTATACCATAGAAATGAGCGTCCACCGCTTTTTTGTGGTTCCTTAGGTGTTGTATAATCTATATTTTTAGTTATTAGAGGTGGGTAATATGGCCCGTTATTATTAGCTGTTTTTGATTTTGACCTACTATGTGTGTGCGTGTGCATGGGTGTGTCCGTGTCCGTGTGTGTGTATGTGTGTGTGTGTGTGTGTGTGTGTGTGTGTGTGTGTGTGTGTGTAAGCTGTCTTAATCTGTGTTCTCCCGGGGTTCTAGCCTGGTGTACCTTTATCAGATGGGTAGTCATAATAAGTATATCGGGCTTCGTATATTTGTAGCCAAGTGTCACTTTGATGGCATGCGTTGCTCTCTCACTCAATAATAATAATAATAATAATAATAATAATAATAATAATAAAAATAATAATAATAATAATAATAATAATAATAATAATAATAATAATAATAATAGTCAAGACCTACCAAAAACCTGAGCAAATATAAAGATCTTGAAATAGAAATCAGCAAAATGTGGAACCTGAAAACTAAAACAATACCTGTTGTCATAGGTGCCCTGGGAATGATAGCGAAAGGGGCTGATTGCTACCTAACTCAGATACCAGGAAACCCGAAAATGGCAGAAATTCAAAAGATAGTGCTCATGGGAACTGCTCATATCCTACGCAAAATACTTTCTATGTAATCTCAGGGTTTAAAACAAACATAATTTTCGTTTTTTTTTTAGACATTCACTAGTACAACACTAAATACAAAACCAAATATATGGCACGCTAGGCATAACAACAACATGAACTTCCAACCTGTTGTCTCTTGAGGTCTCTGGGTGAGACTTGGAGCCAACTTGTACAAATATAAAGCAAAAGTCAAACATAGAATAATATAATAATAATAATAATAATAATAATAATAATAATAATAATAATAATAATATTAATAGTAATGTTGATGATGATGATTGTAAAAATAAATATATATATTGACATACCGTATTTTAACGTGCATAAGGAACCCTTGTGTATAAGGAACTCCCTAATATTTTGGACTCAAAACGTTGGAAAAAAGGTTTTGTTAGGGATTATAATTCTATTCATGTATAAGAACTCCCATATTTTTTTAACCAAATTTTTGACAAAAGTGGGTTCCTTAAACACGTTAAATAAAATACGGTATATCTATATGTATATAACACACTCAGCCGTTCCTGCTCCCTGGATGATGAAATATCTTTCAGGCTGCAGAGAGTAACTGATTCCTTCCGGTCTCTTCAGTCTCGTGTCTGGTCCCAGCATGGCATCACAGAGCAGACAAAAATTGCTGTGTACTGTGTATGAATACTGACATCGCTCTTTCACTCATGTGAGACATGGACTCTTTACAAACGTCATGTAAGGGTCCTCGAACGATTTCATCAGAGATGTCTCTCAGACACTTTCTGAATGTTGGCTGAACCTTAAAAACTCCAGGCACACAGGTCCTGAGGACAACTGATATCTTGAGTATTGAGGCGATGGTGCACAAGCACCGAGAAGCGCTACCGTTCGGGATAAGCTCTATAGGCATGGCTCGAGAAACACGGGGCCGACCTGCCCGAGATGCGGGCAGAGCGACGAAACCGCTCTGCACGCAATCGTGCAGTGTCCAGCAATTTCCGACCTGTGGGCTTATGCCGAACGACTGCTGTCACGTGTGGGACGTGTCGGTTTATCAGCCGAGTCTATCGTTAATATCGTCACGCCTCCTTCCTTCAAACGGGAAGGAAGAGCTATTTTTATCATACTTGTGGCTATGGCGAAAGAATGTATCTGGTGGACGCGACTGAAAGGATTAGAGACAAACACTTTCCTCTCTGGTCAATCTCTCATCAACTTCTTCAAGTATCACTTGAAGAGGGAAGTGAGAGTAGAGAGGCAAGTTTTGTCTAGTGAATGTTTTAAAAAAAGATGGGTGAATGTAGCAAGGATGGCACGTATGAATGACGAAGCCACCTTGACTATGATTCTATGAACCGTAAAAATTAATACAGAGAGTTGCTTATTTGCAAAAAAAAAGAAAAGAAATATAACATGTGACTTTATTGACCGAGGTTACCGTAGGCTTTTCCTTCCACGGGTAAACCTCACCTGTCCTCCCCTTTACACTTCATATTGACATTTCTGTGATTACGATCCCTATTGATCAACTTTTTTTTCCTCTCCCCTTTTCTTTTTTTCCCTCTCCCCCCCTTTTTAAAAAAATCCTCCCCTTTTTTGTCCTCTTTCTTTCCTTTTACGATCCCTTTTGATCGAAAACCAACCCCCTTTTTTTACCCCCAAAAGAAAAGCTCTACCTTGTAATTTGTTCTGTCTGTGTGCAGCCCTGTGTGGCTAATAAAGAAACATATCTATCTATCTATCTATCTATCTATCTATCTATCTATCTATCTATCTATCTATCTATCTATCTATTTATCTATCTATCTGTCTGTCTATCTATCTATCTATCTATCTATCTATCTATCTATCTATCTATCTATCTATCTATCTATCTAT
>NC_043006.1:5907258-5919758 GCF_006345805.1 Octopus sinensis | reverse complement strand
GCTTCTGTGAGCTCTTTTAGGGCTTATGAGACTGATGAGAGGGAGCTACCATCAGTCCAGAAACGTAGCTAGAATACTTACAACAGCACGGGCTCTGCTAAATGCATCTATGAAGAAAATACTTTTAGGCTTTGATTGCAACATTCCACCGCTTCTACCGATCTGCCATTGATAAAAATTTCTCACAAGGGCAAAATAGTAAAATACAACGGGTTCGGTAGAGACGGTCGACTTAGTATGACTGGTGATTGGTATTTAATCGACACGGAAGAAATAAAAGACCAAATTGACCACAGCAGTATTAGAATTCAAAAGATAGCAACACAAAATTAAATACGAAAAGGCATTATTTTGAGATTCAAGTCACCATGCTATATTGTTGCAGATGCTAGAGACTAAGAATGGTAAAAGCAACACAGATACGAAGTACGTTTCTGCAAAATTGAGTTCACGAGCATTTTGACTCCTGATTGTTTCAATTTCAATAAAATTATGCTGTATGTATCCCCACGCCCGAGGAATGTCGTGAAGTCTCATTCTTCGATGAAGCTGTTGCTAAAGAAGTGAAATTAGTTGTGATAGTAGACGAACGCACAAAGATAATGATATTTCTGTGCAAATTATGGAAAACATTAAAAATCATAAAATATGTTTTAACCAAAGTATAAATCATAAACAGAAAAATGACAAAGATGCCGAGTGAGAATGGATTGTTTGTCCTATCAAAGAATATCATAAATATTAATATTAGCCAGGCGTCGAGGATCAGTTTGACCACCACCGAAAACTTTGTAATAACATGTGGAAACATCCTTTGGGGACCACAGTTCATGAAAGATCAAATTCCTGCAAAAATTGTAAAAATTTATTTCATCAAGAAAGAGGTTTGTGTACAAGACCAAACTTAAGGCAATCAATTTACCCTTAATGTTCCATCGAGGAAAAAAAGATAAGATCTACAACTATGAATATCAACTTTATATGTGAAATCGAAATGGTAAAATCACTGGCACTATCTTCACCTTTTTCATTTACCACAGTCAAGCTATTTCGTATTTAAGAGGATTATATAAGTCTATTTTTTCGCCTTCTTTCTTAACTATTCGTGGCCCAGCGGAGCACGCAATATCAATTATAGAACATGTGGTTTCCTAGGTTTACCTTGTCCCCCACCACTAGAACCAGCTTGTTGTGCTCAAGAACACACAAGATTAAATCATATCTGTTTGCCTAAGTTACACATGTTTGCAAAATAATGAAATCTTTATTACACAAGGTGACAAACAAACAAGAAAGTTGTGGGAGGCGAGAAGAAACAAGTGATCTTTAAAATGGACAGAGCGAATTTTCTACAAATATTGAATAATAAATTTGCCACCTTTTGAATATCATGGAAAGACTTGTGACAATTAAGCCAGCTTAGAATAAAGACAGACATTGCAAGTTTTAGTTATCAGAATTTTGTAAGACAGGCATGAAGATATACACCTTCACAATTTTCTTTTGTATGTCTATGAAATAAGATTCTCATTTTTAATTCATAGAATTCCCTCTTCTAAATGTCACCAGGACAGATTCTACTTATCTCTCACGGTAGAGAATTATCGGCCAAAATAATCTACTTTAATGGTCAATCTTAATTCTTCAGAATCATTTCGTTATTTCAAAATTAGCATCTTTACGAAGAATAGAAAACGTAGAAACATACTTTATTGAATCTTATACATTATCTTATACAGCTAAAACACGCGCTCGCGCACACACAAATACAGATTATTATTATTATTATTATTGTTATTATTTTCATGTACACAACAGATTAGACTGTTGGAAAAGAAGAGATCTTAACATCGGGCTACAACAAGTAACCTTAGATGCCAAGAACCCTCCTAAGTACCCTAGCTGTCCCTACTAACACTGTTTTCTGGAGCTGTACTAAACAGGGTTTTATGCCTATTTCTTCTATCTGTTCAGATATAACTACTGGGATACATTTTACCCGCACTTTCCTTAGTCCCTGTAATTCAATGGCCGGGTCCTGGTACTTTGCTATTTTTTCTATACCTCACATATTGATTTTTTTCATCATTTGGAACAGTAGAGTCAATTATCTGGCCCTTTCTATTCTCTTTATCGACGACTACTACTACTACTACTACTACTACTACTACTACTACTACTACTACTACTACTGCTGCTGCTGCTGCTGCTGCTGCTGCTAATCAGGCATTCTAGCTTCTATTACTCTGTTAGTCTGAATATTAAAGTCTCATGACATCTTGTATTTCTTACTTTCTAGTACTTTACTCGGTTCATGTTCATACCATTTATCAGTATGTTCAAATCCTAGTCTTCTACGTAGCCCCCAATGGATTACTCCCCCTAGGTTGTCATGTCTTTTCTTGTATTCTTTCTGTGCCAGCATGTTACATTCAGGTACTATATGAATAACGCCTTCCTATTTTGATTTGTATAACCCACATTGGGAATCTACTTGATTTTTGTCTATCTTGGCTTTTATCCAACTAGTCCTTAATACTTGATCTTGTGCAGCTACTAACAAACTTTCTGTCTTTCTTTTCAGCTTTCCTTTTTGCAACCATAACCATGCCTCACTACTGCTATTTGCTGCAACTATCTTTTGGGATCTATCACGCAGCCTTCTCCTGCCAGTCAGATAACTTCTGTTCTTTCTTCTGGTTTTTATCTTCGTTTGGGTTCTTGCTTTCCCTATGTCTTGTTGTGACTCTAGTAGCTTTTAGTAAACTTCCTTCACTATTACCTACGTAGGAGTTTATTTACTCTAGCCAACTCCACGCAGTCTTCTCCTGATATCAACCCTCTTCTACCTTCCTTTCTACGGAAGTATAATCTTGCTGCTCCTGCTCTTATGTGGAATTCTCCATTCATATTGAATTTCTTCCTAATTCTCCTGTCTAGCTTTGCTAATTTAGTTTCTGTCCAATCTACAGAAGCTGTTGAGTATCTAAGTAATGATACTGCCCAAGTCTTCCACACCCTTCTGATGTGCTCCTTCTCAATTTTCGTTTTCTTATACGCTTCATAAACTGTTCGTTATTAACTGTCTTTAATAGTTTTTCTGTGCTACTCTGTAAATACTCTACCGGTCGTTTTCTTTCCATCTGTACACATTCTTCTCTTGCTATTAAGCCTCTTCTCCCCTAGCCTTTCCTCAAGTACAGCCGATTGATATCAGCTTTCTGATGCTGGGCTCCATACATTGTCAACACCTTCCTAGTTTTTCTGTCAAGTTTCTTTATTTCGTTTCTGGTACAGTCTATAATTCCAACTCCATGTCTGATTAAGGGTACTGCTCTTAAATTTATTGTTTCAATAAGATTTTTTCAAGTCAGTTTTGTAATAATTTTCTTACTCTCCTTATGTACTCCCTATTGGTAATTTATTTCATTTATTCATTTTTCTAATCTCCTCTGCTTCCAGTATTCCCAAGTACTTATACCACTGTCCTTTCTCAACCGCTCTCATTGTTTGCCCATTTGGCATTTCAGTTCCCTGGCTTCTTTAAAAAAAATCCTCGTTTCATTTTCCGTATAACACACTTTTGTATCCCAATTTCCATACCTACCTCATTTGAGGAAAAGCAGATACTATGTACAAGACTTTCAAGCTGTTTCTCATTTTTTGCATAAAATTTTATATCATCCTTTTACCAAATCGTAAGGAATTTTAAATTTTCATAGTATCATAGTGAGCGGTGTCATGGCCAATACAAATAGTAATAGAGATAAGTTATCACCTTGGAATATTCCGCGTCTGATGTTCACTTTTCCGGCTTTTTGTTTTCCTCCTATCAATTCAGTATTCCGATGTTTCATATTTCATTAAGCATTTTCTCCATGATTTTTGCTATTCCAAGCATGCTCATTGTTTTGCATATCTGACTGTGTGGTACCATTTCATATACTTTTAAAAAATCTAGCTGTTCTACATTCAGTCCCATCAATCTGCGTCTACAATTTCTAATTATCAGTTTATCAACCAATAAGTGATATTTTGTTGCCCTATTTTGTTTCCTGCATCCATTCTGTTCTTCCGGAAGTAGATTGTTACTTTCCAGATGGTTGTATAACTCTTCCGACAAGACACAGATCATAAGCTTCCACATTAGTGGTAAACAGGTTATAGGTCGAAAATTCGATGCCAAGTTCCTTTCAAGGGATCCTTGAGGCATAGCAGCCTCTATTGTCATCCAGGCAGGGACGTAACCTTGCTACAGGCTGTCATCCAGTTGCTCAGCGGTACTTTCATGCAACTGTGTAAAGTTCGTCAGCCAACAGCCCTGTACTCCATCCGGGCCCAGTCCTTTTCAATTTGCTATTTTTCTAAACTTCTGTCTCACTGTATATAGATCAGTTCTAGCGTCCTTTTTGCTTGGTACAATTGTAAGTTGTCTTTCCACCTTTGTTAGCCAATCCGCGCTTGTTTTCTTTATGTGTTTGTGTTAGTCTTTGTACCCCACCACCACTTGACAACCGGTGTTGGTGCGTTTATGTCTCCGTAACCTAGCGGTTCGTCAAAAAGACCGATAGAATAAGTACTAGGCTTTAAATAAAAGATAACAAAAAATTATTGGCCGCATTCTAGTGGCTGAAACAAGTTAAAGATAAAAGAAATAAAAACTTTTACCCGCACTTTCCATAGTCCCCGTAATTCAATGGCTGGGTCCTGGTACTTTGCTGTTTTTTCTATATCTCACATATTGATTTTTTTCATCATTTGGGACTGTAAAGTCAATTATCTGGCACTTTCTATTCTCTTTATCGACTACTACTAATCATATAAAAACTTTTAAATTTCCTTTCATTATTTCTAAATATTATGATGTGTTAAGGATGTTGGTTCCACTTCAGCAGCCTTGTCACTAACATGTTCGTTGGCCGCACCCCTACGACCTGATTACTGACACATTTCTTCGGCATCACTACTGTGGAATTGTATCAGTGATCAGACCACGTAATTGCGATGAAATTTTTTGATACTTCACAATAAACATTCCTATTTAAAACGAATGTAATGGCTTTCGTATGCTTTTAAATAACCAACCTGACTCTTCCACTCCGTTGTTATATCAGAACACTTTAGATTGGAAAATTGCTTAATATTTCACACAGAGGTCGTTTCAGTCACTGAGCTGCTATTATATTGGGGGTACCGCCTTCAACAAATTTAGTCGATTACATATCTGGTATTTACTTTATTGATCGGCTAGGTCCACCACGGTGCCAAGAACAGAAATAGTGACTGAATTGACGCTGAAAAGCGTAACATTCTCAGCTAATCTTAAGTGATAGAAGAATTGATTTATAGAATAATGTAGAAAGCATTCATAACTCAATCAATGTTTGTTGTGTGACATAGTTACATGATGAGTCACCATTATGCATGTCGAAACATGTTCTTTAGTTGAAAATCACATATATTATAATGTACTGTAATTCAAACATTTTCCTGTCGTTTGAGATGTGTATTTTGTTATTGGATGAGTAAAAAAAAAAAAGAAGGAAAGGCCTGAGACCTCTTCTGGACCCTAGGCACCGGTGGAAATAAAAATATCCTCACGTCAGAGAGCGGGCTCAATTGCATGCAAAAGTGGCGACTCCCCTTTAAAGGCATTAAAGAGCGAGAGAATGGTGTTAGAATGGTTGACGAATTTACTCTACATCTCAAGAACCATTCTGAATATTTAGAGATGAACGAAATATGACTTCGTAAGTTTCTTCTTGGATTGCTGGCTTGGAGGAAGATTTTAAGGGATCCCGTCTTCATTTTCTTCTAATAGATGTGCATAAACTCCTTATATTCCCTGTGGTTTCAGGTCGAACAAGTTTCTATGCATTTCCATACAGCTTTGAAAATAAGGAGGTGCATTTTCAATCGCTTTGCAGTATTTAATTTTCAAGTGTCTAAATAAAATGGCAGAAGCACATTAAAATACTATCGGTTTGTATATGGGTTTATCATTTAACTCTCTAAGGTCGTATCTCGGTGGAATCGATAAAATAGACACCGGTCTGTAGATAAAATCATTTTCACTAGTAATAGAAACATTAATGAACCTTTCTCATTTACTCTTTCTATTTTACTTGTTTCAGTCAATTGATTGCGGCCATGCTGGAGCACCGCCTTTAGTCGAGCAAATCGACCCCCAGGACTTATTCTTTGCAAGCCTAGTATTTATTATATCGGTCTCTTTTGCCGAACTGCTAAGTTACGGTGACGTAAACACACCAGCATCAGTCGTCAAGCGATGTTGGGGGGACAAACATGGACACACAAACATATACACACATATACATATAAATATATACATATATACGACGGGCTTCTTTCAGTTTCCGTCTACCAAATCCATTCACAAGGCTTAGTAGAAGACAATTGCCCAAGGTGCTACACAGTGGGACAGAACCCGGAACAATGTGGTTGGTAAGCAAGCTACTTACCACGGGAATAAATATATCAAGATGCAGCATTTGACAGTTGAAGGGAATGGTGTAAAAGTTATTTCGCACATTTTGATGGTTTTAAACTTCTCGTTATCGGTAAGGGTTCTTATTTGCTATCTCTTTTTAAACAAGGGGTCATTGTTTTGTATAAGGCAGCTTGTCTTGCAATGCAAACATTTCGAAAGTGGAATAAACATAATTTTAACGATTCAAATTTCAAAGTTCTCTCTATTCTATTCTTTGGCAAAGATTTTCATCAATGACAGTAACTTTTCATCCGCCAAGGAAGGCGGTTATGTTTACAAATGTAATTTCGATTGATTAGCATTCATTTTTAGCTCACTATATTAAGTATCGCGGTTCGCACTTAACTATTTATTCTCCATGCAGAATGAAACCCCTGGGAAAAGTTTCGATAATAAAATATTGATTTATGTTCCATTGTTTTCAGCATTGAAAGCGTCGATGCAGACATCTGCAGAAGATAAATAGAATAACCTCCTGTTAATCTGATTCACAACACGTTTCACCAAGTCCTTGTTCTCTACTCAACATTACCAAGTTACGTACAGATTCACAAAAAAGTTCGGTAACTCCTTCCACTCCTCTTGTTTCCGCTCTTTTTCCTATCTATCTGCAAGAAGGTGATATCAAGCAGAGATCAAAAGTATTTCTTTATAGATTATTGATCGTTTTATTGATTATTGATCCGAGAAACAGCAGCATAACAGTGTGAGTTTCAAAAATATTTTTTTTAACATTTGTGTCTATCTGAAGGCAAGCAGGAAAAATAATAATAAAAATTTATTTAGAAATTTATCATTAAAGACAAAACAAAGAACAAAAAGAACTTGTTTCGACCTGACGTAGATATTATATTTGTGGCGACACTGATCTTAAAAATCGAAGATATTGTCATCTGACAACTTTATTTTTATTGTTTGTTGCTCTCATTAGAAATTGATTTGTACTTCAATTTAATTTTTTTACTAAAGGGTAACAAGTCTAATGTTCCGCATAACAAATGAAATAGGCCACAATTTATAACTGGTATTGATTTATACAGTTCTATGTTGATTTGATGAACACAGAAGGGACGAAAAATGCAAAAATATGATTTAGATGGAATTTAAATTCAAGATAAAACAACATTGAGTGGAAATATATTCGTGGAATTGAGTGACCGGAGGACCGGGCACCAACGAAGGCAATCAGAATAGGTTATTCTAGCGGATTTTCCTGTCAACGATTGTATTTCTTTTCTACTTACAAGGGGCTAAACACATAGAGGGGACGAACAAGGACAGACAAACGGATTAAGTCGATTACATCGACCCCACTGCGTAACTGGTACTTAATTTATCGACCCCGAAAGGATGAAAGGCAAAGTCGACCTCGGCGGAATTTGAACTCAGAAAGTAACGGCAGACGAAATACGGCTACGCATTTCACCCGGCGTGCTAACGTTTCTGCCAGCTCGCCGCCTTTTTCCTGTCAATGATTGATTGATAAGAACTTCCAGAAATTCTTGGCCACTTGTATTACCGGTGTAGAGTGGGGAGGGCAGCGGAGGGGCTGCTAACGCCATAACGATTCTACGAATCCCCTATCCTTAATTGTTTATATTTTAGGCACAAGACCAGCAATTTGGGGAGATGGAGTACCGACCCTAGTACTTGGCTGATACTTATTTTATCGACCGCGAAATACACAGTGTTGTACACACCCTAGGAACACAGATGTGCCATCAGGTGGTACCGAAGAAACTTAACTTATTGAAGAAAAAAAATAATGGTTTGAAATTTTGGCAAGTTCGGGGAAGGAGGCTAGTCGAGTTCGGGGAAGGAGGCTAGTCCAGCAAGTTCGGGGAAGGAGGCTAGTCGAGTACATCGATCCCAACGCTCAACTGGTACTTATTTTATCGACCTCTAAAGGATGAAAGGCTAAGTCGACCTCTGCGGCATTTAAACTCAGAACGTAAAGATGGATGAAATATCGCAAAGCATTTTGCCCGGCATGCTAATGATTCTGTCAGCTCACTGCCAATAGTAGTAGTAGTAGTAGCTGTAGTAGTAGTAGTAGTAGTAGTAGTAGTAGTAGTAGTAGTAGTAGTAGTAGCAGCAGCAGAGTAGTAGTAGTAGTAGTATTAGTAGTAGTAGTAGTAGTAGTAGTAGTAGTAGTAGTAGTAGTAGTAGTAGTAGTAGTAATGGTAACCGAGCAGACAACAAAGGTCCCAAACTGGAAATGCCCAGAACCGGATGGGGTGCAAGAATATTGGCTGAAAAATTTTCCAACACTTCACAGAAGAATAGCCATGCAAATGGATAAAACGGTCAACAACGGTGTACAAATCCCAAAGTGGCTGACCACAAGTAAAACAATTCTTTGCCAAAAGGATCCCAGCAAAGGCAGTGCAGTGGATACCGGCCTAACACTTGTCTGCCCCTGATGTGGAAGCTGATGGCAGGAATAATATCTAATTATGTGTATAACTTCCTGGAAATGAATGACAAACTGCCAGTGAAACAGAAAGGATGCAGAAGGAAAAGCTGAGGGATAAAAGACCAACTTCTGATAGACAGAATGGTATGGAACGACTGCAAGAAAAGATTTACTAATCTGGGAATGGTGTGGATCGATTATAAGAAAGCATATGACACGGTCTCCCATTCCTGGAATTTAGAAAATCTTGAGTTGGTACAGGTGTCTGATAACATATCAAATTTTATTAGGAGATCAATGAAAAACTGGACTACAGAGTTAACTTCACGTGGAAAACTTTTGGCTACAGTTAACATCAAAAGAGGCATATTTCAAGAATATAGCCTATCACCATTGATGTTTGTGATTTGTATGATATCTCTCACACAGACACTACGGAAAGTGACATTGGGATACACCCTGAAAAGTGGAGCAAAATTAAATCATCTGTTATATATGGATGATTTAAAGATCTTTGGAAAGTCCGAACGTGGAATAAATGGCCTAGTTTCAACAGTGCAGATATTCAGTAAGGATATCGGAGTGGAATTTGGGACTAAAAAGTTTGGTATGCTTATAATACAAAGAGGCAAAGTAGTGTCGTCTGATGGTGTAGAGCTCTCCAACGGCGAGAAAATCAAGGATATTGAGACTAATAGATATAAATATCTGGGGATTTAAGAATATGACAAAATCAAGGAAAATGAAATAAGGAAAGCTTTAGGTGAGAATATCTCAGAAGAACCAAGTTAATTATGGGAAGTAGACGTAATGGAAAAAGCAAAATCAGGGTAATGAACACATGGGCTGTTCCCTTAATGCAATACGGCGCAGGTGTTGATAGGTGAACAAAGAACGAGCTTGAGAAAATGGACAGGAAAACTAGAAAAGTGATGAAACAAGGAACTACGCCCCAAAACTGATACTGAAAGAGGAGTGGAAGTGGTCTCATAGGATGTAAGATTTGTGTTGTCAACGAGGAGAATAGCCTGGGATGGAACATTAAACAGCAGGGTGAATCCTTGCTTGCCGCTGTTAGAAAATACAATATAATACCCGTCGAAAATGTGATGCACCCACAAACATTTAAGAAACAAGATGAAGAAAAAGTAAGCAACTGGAAAATGAAACCACTTCATGGACAATATCTCAGAGAAATGGAAGGAAAAGACAAGATCAACACTTGGAGATGGATAAGAAATAGTGATCTGAAAGGATGCACTGAAAGTGATCTGAAAGGATGCATTGATATGCAGTGCCCAGGAACAAGCCCTGAGAACTAATTACACCAAGTTCCAAACAGATAAGAGTAGCGAATCTCACCTTTGTAAGATGTGTAGCAGCAGAAACGAAACAATTTCACATATTGTGAATGAGTGTAGGAATTTGGCCCAAAAACATTACAAAAGGAGGCATGATAACGTGGCTAAATTCGTCCACTGGAGGCTATGTGTAAAGTACGGCCTGAACAGAGAATAGAAATGGTACGAGCATGAACCAGAAGGAGTCATCGAGAACAAAGAGCGTAAGATACTGTGGGATTTTACAATCCGATGTGACCCCCTAATCGAGGCTCGGAGATCAGATATTGTTGTGGTAGATGAAGGAAAAAAGGAAACCAAGATCATAGATATTGCAATAGCTGGAGATGCACGCATAAGGGACAACGAAATAGAAAAGACTGAAAAATACAGATTACTAAAAGACGAAATTGCAAGAATGTTGATTATGAGGCGAGTGTCTGTTATTCCAGTAGTTGTAACAACCAAGTCCAAGAAATATGCCAACGAAATCGGAATTGACATGAGAGCAGAGCAAGCTAGGACGTTGAGATTGAAACGTGGATGCTGAATGTCTCCCACGATAATTAACAACCAAATATCAAAGCTTATGTGCGGAAAGAAATCCCGTGAAACCTCTGGCAGTAAGCTGCAGTCCGCTCTCACAGAATCCACCAGAACAAACAAGACCGAACGTTCTGAGAAGTAAAACAATACAACAATAACAATAAAGAGAAGACACACAAACCTGAGCATGGCATGGGTTGACTATCGTAAAGCATACGATGTGATACCACATGCCTGGAACAATGGAAATGTATGGAGTAGCAGAACATATGAGAAGCCTTATATGGAAAAGCATGAAATGCTAGAGAACGAACGGAATTGACAGCAGGGTATCAAGTATTAGGAGAGGTGAAAATCAAGAGAGATATCTTCCAGACTAAGCATTTTCTCCGGCGTGGTTACGATTCTGCCAGCTCCTCACCTTGATAATTATAATAGTAATAATAATTGATAACTTTGAGAGTAGGGGATTAGTCAATAATATCGATTCCAGTATTTGAGTGGTAAGCTGCAGTGTTTTATTCCTGAAATGTTGTTAGTTACCTGTGAGGTGTATTTTCATTGGTGCGATGAAGTTTGTTAAAGGTTAAATATTATGATACTGGTCAGATACACCCTGTTATTAGTATGTGATATTAGTCAAACTTAGTGTGAGAAATGTTTCACGTTACTGGGCAACTTTTATGCTCTGAGTATTTAGATAGAGTGTGTTACTTGGTGAGAAGTTATGCATTAGCGATTAGATGTAATGGTGTTGTAGGACTGTACAGTGATCAATATAGATCAATACATTACATTATTGGTCAGGTGAAAAATGCTATAGTTGAGTGCTATGTAGTAGGTCAGCTCTATGAACCTGTTATTTTTGTTAAGGTAATGAACATTGATCAACATTAATCACCATTAATCTACAATTATAGATTCACATGCTTGTCCAAGACACCATTCTAAAAACTTTCATCAATGCATATTTTACTAAAACTAGTATCAGTAATACATTAGAGTCTTTATGACTGACTGCTCTACATGTTCTTGTTAAGCGACTGATCAATATTAATACACTGCAGTTTGAATGTCACCATGGCTGACTATGCCATATTTCTAGGGTCGATAAAATAAGTACCAGTTAAATATTGGTTTCGATATTATCAACAATTCCTTCCCAGCTCTAGCTGTTGTATTGTCGTCCCTAAACAAGAAATCAATATTTTTTACAATAGTACATACCTGCCACGGTTTTCAGTGTTTTCTGAATAAAAATAACAGCGACTAACATTTTCTCCAGACAGTTCTCTCAATGAAATTCTTAAGTAAGATATCGATTTACTAAAGTGCATTTAACATCTTCTAATCACAAATGACCCAATTTTCCTAAAATAAAACCTGTTTTACACAGCGAAGCTTTACACAAAATACTTAAAATTTTCTTAGGAATGTCCGAAGATGTTTAATGAAATTTACCATCGATCGATTTCTGTAGTTTCAGCCAAAACAAAAGCTTTTCCTCTCGACTGTTCCTCTTGTGATAACGGAATCATTAACTGTTGAACTACTACGTTTATGCTTCAATGAATCATTTGCTCTTCACTTATTTCGCTACCGGAGATCTGACTTTGAATTGAGAATCTCGCCGAAGACATCGTCATTTTGAAATATAAAGTATTTTTTATTTGCTTTCCGTTCTGCA
>NC_043006.1:5872258-5902258 GCF_006345805.1 Octopus sinensis | reverse complement strand
TTCAGCTGGTAATTGCTGAATGCTACCTGTGTTATACACATTATTGCATTAACATCATCATCATTGTTCGACCGTGGTCGAGACAATGGAATTTACTATGTTACACCAGACTTCACGGTCCATCATAGCATTACGGAGGTCCTGTTGCTGGATGCCTGTATCCCTGGAGATTACATCAGGGTAGGAGAGTGTGCGCCCTCTGGTATCGCGAGCAGATGGCTTCCAGAGGAGAAGAGTAGAAATTACCTCGTTTTCAGCTCTACAACAATGTCCAGCAAACTGGACTCTCCTACTTTTCACAAGAGATGACACAGGTGGTAATTTCCCATATATTTGTACTTTGGTTGGATGACGCTTCCACGAGAGATTTTGAGCTCTCATAAGGAGGCAAGTGTAAGTTCCATCCAACCGCCTCTCAAGCTTCTTTCATAATGTCCAGGTTTCTGAGCCATATAGTAGGATTGGTTCGACTGTGGCTTTGAAGATTTTAAGTTTGAAATCTCTACTTAGATTAACATAATCCAACAACAGCTTGCACCTGTTCAGATGAGTAAGATCCATTGTACTGCCAGATCATCCTTAGTTTCTCTTTGATTTATACTTACACCATGATGTTATTTTTACCATTCCATTGCCAAAGAACTAGGAAATGCAGAGATACAAATGAGAAAAAATACCAAAAATAAATTAATAGAAATAAGAAAATAAATTATAAACACCTTATTCTTTCCAATCTTAACCAGAGACTTGTCTCGACTTTTAGGAAAATAAGGAAATATTCTAAGACAATAGTGTCGTAAAATGATAAACATTAACTTGTTTCTTGTGTCTGTTACCGTTCCACTTTCCAAGGAAATCAACGACATTTTGTCAGTTCCTTAGCACAGCAGGATACCAAAAAAGCTTACAAACTTAATATATAGAAAAGGACAAGAACAAAATCGAACCATTCACATTCAGTATTAAAGGGTGAAGTGAAAAGTGCGTCAAACAGAATATCCAGGCTTTGTGTGAACGAAGCAATATTTAATTCACCCGCAGAGTATTACATTGCAGCATTACAATGCAGGACTCTACTCTCAGGAGTGAAGGAAGAAACGATATGCCGTGGCACATACATAAATACATACCTGTATATACATGTGTATGCATGTATATGAAGATGTGAGAGTATATGCAAAAGCATTTTGATACATATTTATAGAGAATTAGACAGATGGAAAAGAAAACGTCTGAATAGACAAGTTCTTAGCAGCCCCGAAAATTTAACGTGAAGCCGTGTCAAACTGTTAGCTGTGTGTATCGAGTGCTACTTTCGTTTCTATATATATAATTAAGATTCAGTTGAATCAGGTAATTAAATTGAGGCATCTTGCCAGTTCGGTATAGTTCGTACAGCTCCAATTTAGGTGAACAGAATGTAAATAAGTAACAAAGGTGTACAGGTGTCAATACATTACGGCCGTTTCACACCACATACGCACGCGCACACACACACACGCATATAGAGAGAAAGATGAATTATTAATGAGAAATACTTTGCCCCGCACAGAAACGGCAAAAGCTACTTGAAAATATTGCAAGCCACCGCAAAGTTTTCGTTTGCCCACACGTATGAAATTACATACGTTCGTTAAGTATTTAGTAAACCTACTTTTCAATTATTAATGTACTGTGTATCTTGAGGCAAAGATCATCTTTATTTTTTTTTAATTAACCATACGGTTTTACATAGAGGGGACACTACAACACATTGGGGACATAAAACATCAAAAAAAAAATAAATATACTGTATGATAAAGGGTGAAAATGAGAGATGAGAGTGATGTTAACTGCCCCATCAGTCAACATCACCTACTTGTCCTTTTTCCCTATTTTACCGCGAAAACCACAAAGTCCCCAAATTTAACCTCGTATATTTCCTCGAGCTCATCCTCCCCTTCTTGTGACAATGTTCCTCTTATCAACATAAATACATCCCAAAGTTACTTTTTAAGTTCCTCTTCCTGATTTTTTGACAATACTACTTCCATTTTCTCATGCCATCCATCCGAGGCAAAAATCATCTTTAGATCAGCAAAACATTAGGATTTTTAGACGGGATAATGTCTTCTGTTTACAAAAGAATTATCGCGATGATAACTGAGTGCTACGTTTAAGTACGTTGTTTACGTTGAGTTAGAGAATTACGTCATAAGTGTTGTTTTGCATTGGCAACGCAGAAGGTTATTTTGAAATACAAAAAGCCTTGCTTTCGAACAGTGACAAATAATAAGACTCTGGAGAGAAAAAAATTAAACTGCAGAAATTTGATTACTGAATTGCTAGCTAGTTAGAGACACTGTTGTTTGATTTTAAGTCAACACATATAGTTGACATTTGAAATGGAAAGGTAAGTCTATTCACTTTCTTCAGAATATCTCAATAAACATCTGACATTAAAAGAGATTCTACAATCATTTCACAGAAACATACTCGGCACTAATAACATTAAAACTCATTAGTTCAGTTATGAAGGCAAACACTTATCCTGCTTCGTGGAAATTTATCAATATTTCTCTCAGTAAAGCTTCGTGACGTACTTATGTCTCGTCAAATTTAATACTTCCATGACAACCGAAAAACTAATTCGCTTCTTAGTGGCCGACTACATACTTTGCTATTTCCGTTCTACACCCACAGTTCGTGATGTGGATGACCGATAAGTATGGAATCGATATAGGAGTAATTAATGTATTTCATACTAGAACACATTACCTTTTTACTAGTTACAGACCGTGGGATGTGGCTCTGATGGTTTACTGTCATCACTGTTGCTACAACTCTCGTTCTTGAGATGATTTTTAGTGTAAGGAATTTGCTACTACAAATAACCACATTGTAATTTTATACTGTGACGTAATCTCATCTTGTGTCTTGGACAGACCAACTGTTGTTTGAATGCGTTTGAATCTATTCCACATAAATCGATTATGTATTTTTTGCAGGAAACTCAAAATCTGTGAGTCTTTGAAACTTAGGCTATTGCCTCGTTTCGTCTTTATTCTCGATGTGGATACCTTTGAAACGATACAGTGGCATTCACGTCAAAAATTCACAGTTCTCAATAACAAAGTTTAAGGTTAATCTTTTCGAGATCTTCAATATATATCTAAAGAACCAACAACACAGCGGGTAATTTTTAGAGTAAAAGGCCATCGAATCATATATGTATGAGTGTGTGTGTGTGTGAGTGTTGTGTGTATATATATATATATATGACTGTATATAAATATATATATATTTTAAAAAAAATTCTTTTATTCGTTTATATGTTTCAGTCTTGAGGCCTTGGGGCACCGCCTTTGTAATCACCTTTTAATTGGCCAATTCTATGGGTTTGGCTTCTGGTGAAGGAGGGAGTTCGATATCGCTGCCCTCTTTGAGTTTCCTGTCTTTATATTGGTTCATCTGGGATCTTGGATAGTAAGAGGACAAGTTGTTTCTTGAAAACATTTACTCCCACTCCATGGAGGTCCCTCAGATGTTTTGGCAAGGAGTTAAATAGCTGTGTGGCCTCAAATTCCAAGCTATTGCAAGTACATGGTCCTTGCCCTAGATGAGACAGCTGGAACTTTTGGAACAGTGCAGTGACGTCCATTTCGAGGTTTGGTATAACTGGCAATTCCAAAGTTTGGTGTCAGGCCCTCCAGTATCTTCCATACATATATCCCTGCATACCTCTCCCGCCTTCGCTTCAGGCAGTAGAGTCGTAGTTCTTTCAGTCTCACCCAATAGCTCAGCTGTTTCATTGATGCAATCTTCCTCGTGTAGCATCTCTGAACCGCTTCAAGTTCAGCTATTAATCCTACAGTGCAGGGTGATCATAGTTGAAAGCAGTAGTCCAGACGGATGAGAACAAATGTCCTCCATAGGACCGGCATAGTTTCCAGGTCCCTTGTTCTGAGGGTTCTCAGAATCCATCCGGCCATTCGTCTGCACACTGCCACCATCTTGGTGATATGCATGTGAAACGAGGCCCCGATGCTCTTATAAATCCCAAGATCACGCACCGTAAGTGATTCTAGGATTTCCGTTCCTTTTGGTCCAAAGTATCGTTGTTGTGACTTCTGAGCACCAATTTTCTGGTAGCGGAGGGCTTGGAATTTGCCTGCAGTAAATTGCATGTGTTGTCCTCAGCCCATTTATATATGGCACCTAGGTCTTTCTGTAGAATATTAGCATCAGAAGGTTCCTTGACTGCTTCTACTACTTTTGTGTCGTCGTCATAGCTAGCAAGTGTGGCTATCTGCGTAACTGATGGCATGTCTGAAAGAGCCACTATGAACAGTAGTGATGTTCCCTATGGGTCCGACATGTATTTACCACAAACAGTAAATGTCCACGGTAGTTCCTTGAGGAACTCTAGAAAGAATTATTGTATTCTTTTTATAAGGTACCGTTGGCTGCAACCACTTCACAAGTTTTCCAGTTGAGCTGAAATCACGCTGTTTTCAGAATAGCATCCCGTGAAATTTTGTTGAAAGCCTTCGCAAAGTCTAAAAGCCAAAGTTATATCGATTCTCAGTTGTAATGCTGCCGAAGTGTGAGTAAACTTCTACTCAAGCGGAATCTGAGCTGAGAGTCAGTTAATAAATTACTAGTTAAAGAATTGTAATATAAATATAGTATTGAAAATACGGTGTTGACTATTAACAAATGTATACTCTTTTACTCTTTTACTTGTTTCAGTCATTTGACTGCGGCCATGCTGGAGCACTGCCTTTAGTCGAGCAAATCGACCCCGGGACTTATTCTTTGTAAGCCCAGTACTTATTCCATCGATATCTTTTGCCGAACCGCTAAGTGACGGGGACGTAAACACACCAGCATCGGTTGTCAAGCAATGCTAGGGGGACAAACACACACACACAAACACACACACACACACACACACACACACACATATATATATATACATATATACGACAGGCTTCTTTCAGTTTCCGTCTACCAAATCCACTCACAAGGCATTGGTCGGCCCGGGGCTATAGCAGAAGACACTTGCCCAAGATGCCACGCATTAAACTTTTATCATCGTATTCTTTCATCACGGATGGGTGTCTATTCTTTCTTTTATCAAACTATGACTTATTTTCCATTGAAAATATATGTATTTTTATTTAGTCGTTGAAATGTTTCAGATGAAATATTTTCGTTTTCTGTTTTAGCATCTTGTGACACACTAGGCCATGTCTTACTCTCCTTCCTTTTCTCAATCAACTTTTATTGGAAATTGATAACAATGTTGAAAAAAGAGATGATGATAAGTTTGTGCTTGATAATCACAATGTCAAAGACTGTCAGCTTCGAAGAACAATCGCCAATACTATTTCTAGCGTATGCTTACACAAGACAATTGTTTTTCAATGATAGTCGATGTTAATGTTATGCGCCAGTCTCAACTGTTCAGATACAATAATTTTGTCAGATTTTTAACGTATGATATTTTGAATCTCTGATATTACTTCGAACAAGTTTTACTTGCTATAAATGGATTTATTAAATGGTCTCTATATTTAGTCAAGTACACTATTTATAAAATAGCAGAATGGTTACTCTAGGTTATAAACGTATATCAAAAATAAATTACTGCCATCATGCGATAAACATGAATTGTAGCATTATCTCTAAAATTACTTTGGTAACTACATATGGAGATAATCTTTGTTTTCCTTCTCTCTCTCTCTCTCTCTCTCTCTCTCTCTCTCTATCTCTCTCGATATATTATAATATATATATATATATTATATATGTATATATATATATATATATATATATATATATATATATATATATATATATATATATATATATATGTATATATATAGTATATACATATATGTATATATATGTGTATATATATATATATGTATATATATATAAACTATTATTAGTCGACCGTAAGTTTTTCAGTTTGAAATAGGATTAAGACCTGACGATACTTAATAATAAACTTCCAGAATATGAACGAGAGAATTATTGAGAGAAAAAATAAAAATAGAACCATGCTATCTTAGGCCGCTATTAACATTGTGCAATGTAATATAGAGCTTTATGTCCGAAAGCAATAATTTCTGTTGTTTCTTTATTTACACAATTAAGTATTGCATAAAAATTCTCAGGCAGTTGTTTTTCCAAGTTAGTCGTCGTGTAAATTGGCATTTTGAGAGATGAAAGCACTCCAGTGCTCAGGAGAGCTTCATTACGGTCTGAGGAAGCACCCTCTACGTTTTATTCCGCTTGCCAACTTCGATCTGCCATCTGATAGTAAACAAAATTATATGTAATCCAGGAATAGATCGTAGATAGAGTCATTTTGTTTGACGGGCTCGCTTTCATGGAGGAGAAGTATCGGAAGAAGCAGACGACAACGGGCTTGTTCAAGATGATGGAGAATCAGACTCTAAATTAAAATATAGCCATTTTATATATCTAAACAATTCCCAAAATACAAAAATACAAATAAGCATCAGAGAATTGATTATAAAACAAACTCTTGCGTAAAACCTCAATTTTCCTAGGCTGCCCTAATATGTATTTGATATACGATATTATATTAATTTCGTTCATAAATATTTAAATGATATCTGATGGTTTATGCCAATGACTCAAATTTTAATTAACAATTTAAGATTATTTTATTACAACCTGAGAAAAGAATTGCATTTTGTTTTGCTTATTAATTGTTTCGTATATAAAGGTTTTCTTTTGGCCAATTCAAGACTTGGCATTTGTTGAAAAAGAAAATTCTGATGGGGACACATTAAGGCTCTTTGTCGTGCCTTAGTATTATAAATGAAGTAAAATGCATCAACTGGGATAAAAACTGGGTTCCGAATTCATGAGTCAAGAAACTCGACTTGTATTTTGTTTATAACTAGTGAATAGTTCATTTGGTTAACTTCTCTTTAAATTAATTATCGGTGAGCACTGTTCATAAGTAAGAAAAACATAAGATGAGCCCAGACTATGAATTGTTTAGGCTTGCAAACCCTTTTGAGGTCGATAAAATAAGTATCAGTCAAGCTCTGGGGGTCGACATAATCGACCAGCTTCCTTCTCCAAAATTTGAAGCCTTGTACCCATAGTGGAAAGAAAGGATTATTTAGTCTAAGAAAGAGGGTTGGCGAAAAAAAAAAAAAAGACATCCCCCCACCAAAAAAATTTATGCCACTCCCGTCAGATATGCACTTAACCAATTATTGGCCTGTCAGACAAGTGACCAACGACACTATGTTCTTAAATCGCGGCATTAAATAAATACCACGTGGTGCAATGAATAAATAGAAGCACATATGCAAGGTTCCGTTAAAGGAAGGTATGTAAGGTGCCGTTAACGTTTCTAGATGGAAGATATGTATGTACTGTAAACAGATACTTGAAGGGACAATTATATCAGACAGACAGGATTGATCGATATCCTATAATTATAGAGTGCAGTATCAGATATAATGCAATATCAGAGCTAAAGCGTGTAAGTCTTCACTGATGCTATATTTTCAGTCTACGTCGTTCTTAAACTGGTGTCTCTACAACACATGCACAGTTTTAGGTATAGACTTAGATGCAACCACACAGCACCACACACATACTAGACTTAGAGGCAATCGCAGAATATACACACATACACTTCGGTACAATCATACCACACACACACACACACACACACACACAATAGACTTTGGTACAATCACACTACACACACACAAACACACACACATATATAGAATTAGATGCAGCCGCACAACATACACCAATACTTAGATACAATTACACAGCGTACATATATATGTTGGTGCAACAATGTAGCACACACACACATATACTTAGTACAATCAAAACACACACACACACATACACACATACACACACACACACATACACACACACACACACACACACTATAGTGTAATGACAAGCACACACACAGATGTAAGAATTTTCTATGGTATGCTTGTAATTTACTTGTAAATAGATGAATGTGTATATATGTAGATCTATAACAAGTCTGTCTGTCTGTCTCTCTGTCTCTCTGTCTCTCTTTCTCTGTGCAGCCACATATTTGTGTATTTGAGGGTGTGTGTGTATGTGTGGAAGAGCAGTTATGATGACAAAAGAAGGCAAGAGTGAAACAATAATTTGTTGGTGTTTGTTTAAATATGTATGAATGTAGTATACAGTACGTGTGTGCATGTGTGTATGTGACAGATAGATAGATAGATAGACAGATAGATAGATAGATAGATAGATAGACAGATAGTATATATATATTACTATATATAGAAGATAAGATAGATAGATAGATAGATAGATAGATAAAGATAGAAGATAGAGAGAGAGAGAGAGAGAGAGAGAGACTGATGCTAAGACGAGGGTCGAGATTCTGAGAAATAGGCAGTGGGTGGGCGAGGGGTAATAGGTATATATTTATATGTCAAGCGTAATCTAAGTAGTTATCTCTCTCTCTCTCTCACACACATCCATTATTTATTTATCTAGATTATGTATTCGTGGTGAGGTAAGGGAGGAGATTGTAACACACACACACACACACACATATGTTTTTGTCACGTGATGAATAATTAACCCAAACTTAATAACGGCAAGTGTAATAAATAAATGAGATAATTATATAAAATTCGATCAACAATACAAGGGGTCCTCCTGATCGGAAGAAACATGTTTACGAAAACCATGCATTCTTTTTTCTCAAAATCCGGTGGACTTGGTGTGTAAAATATATACTCTTTACTCTTTTACTTGTTTCAGTCATTTGACTGTGGCCGTGCTGGAGCACCGCCTTTAGTCGAGTAAATCGACCCGAGGACTTATTCTTTGTAAGCCTAGTACTTATTCTATTGGTCTCTTTTGCCGAACCGCTAAGTTACAGGGACGTAAACACACCAGCATCGGTTGTCAAGCGATGTTGGTGGGGGGGGGACAAACACAGACACACAAACACACACACAAATATATATATATGCATATATACGACGGCTTCTTTCAGTTTCCGTCTACTAAATCCACTCATAAAGCTTTAGTCGGCCCGAGGCTATAGTAGAAGACACTTGCCCAAAGTGCCACGCAGTGGGACTGAACCCGGAACCATGTGGTTGGTAAACAAGCTACTTACCACACAGCCACTCCATATATATATATATTATATATAGGTATATATTATTATATATATATATATTATATATATAATATATATAATATATATATATGTATATATATATATATGTATATAATATATATATATATATATATATGTATAATATATATAATATATACATATATATAATATATATATATATATATATCTATATATATATATATATATATATATATATATAGATATATATATAATACGATGTATATATATATATATGCAAGAGTTGCTGTGGTAAGTTCGCTTGCTTACCAACCACATGGCTCCGGGTTCAGTCCCACTGCGTGGCATCTGGGCAAGTGTCTTCCACTATAGCCTCGGGCCGACCAAAGCCGTGTGAGTGGATTTGGTAGACGGAAACTCAAAGAAGCCCGTCGTATATATGCATATATATATATTTGTGTGTGTGTTTGTGTTTGTCTCCCTAGCATTGCTTGACAACCGATGCTGGTGTGTTTACGTCCCCGTTACTTAGCGGTTCGGCAAAAAGAGACCGATAGAATAAGTACTGGGCTTACAAAGAATAAGTCCCGGGGTCGATTTGCTCGACTAAAGGCGGTGCTCCAGCATGGCCGCAGTCAAATGACTGAAACAAGTAAAAGAGTAAAAGAGTATATATATATGTTTTGCAATAAAAAATCAACATTTACTTGTAGATAGATGAATGTGTATACATGTAGATCCATAACAAGTCTGTCTGTCTGTCTCTGTCTCTGTCTCTCTGTTTCTCAGCGCAACAACATATTTGTGTAGTTGAGTGTGCGTGTGTATGTGTGGAAGAGTGTTATGATGACAAAAAAAGATATACCTATTCCCCCTCGCCCACCCACTTCTATTTCTCCGAATCTCGACCCCTGACTTAGCATCAGTCGTTCCCTTTCTCTCTCCCTCTTTCTGTCTTTCTCTCTCTCTCTTTCCCCCTATCTATCTATCTATCTATCTATCTATCTATCTATCTATCTATCTATCACACGCATGCACACATACTGTACACCGCATTCATACATGTGTGTGTGTGTATATATATATATATATATATATATAGAATAAAAAGATAAAAATATATATACATATTTTACTTGTTTCAGTCATTTGATTGCGGCCATGCTGGATCACCGCCTTCAGTAGAAGAAATCGACTCTAGGACTTATTCTTTGTAAGCCTAGTTACCTAATTTATCGGTATTTAGACCCAACTGCAAAGTTGTGGGGACGTAAACAAACCCACATCGGTTGTCAAGTGATGATGGGGGAACAAACACAGACACACACACACACACAAATATATACATATATACGGACTGCTTTCAGTTTCTATCTACTAAATCCACCCAAAAAACTTTGGCTGGCCTGAGGCTACAGCAGATGACATTTGCTCAAGTTTCCACGCAGTGGGACTGAACCCGGAACCATGTGGTTGGGAAGTAAGCTTCTTACCACACAGCCACACCTGCGCCTATATATATATATATATATATATAGAATGGCATGGTCTGTCACAAACTGTCCATACAAAAAGGTCATTGTGATTCACCTTCTCGATCGTGACATTCTCCTTTAAATCTCTTGAGTCTTGCATACGTTATCCTGGCCTCTTCAAACGCTTTCACTCCACTTCACACTTTTGTTCGTCATCCAGTTCGATCCGAAGCAAGAGTTTCTATGCCTTCTGGATCTATTTCAAGTGACTTCGTGGTAGTCCTTATGCCGTCCTTGAATCTTTTTTTAAGGTTTACACCGATAGCGTTTCCCCTCTGCAAGCTCACCATAAAACAGCTGTTTGGGTGTGCGTTCATCTGCCATTCGAACAACATGGCCACACCATCTCATTTGATTTTTCAAAATCATTGCTTTAATTGAGGTGATGCCGGAAGACGCAACTCCATTTAATGTTTAAAATGCGATGGAGGCATTTTTGGTGGAATTGTTCTAACAATTTGAAATGTTTTTCGTAACACGTTCATATTTCAGAACAATAAAACAGGAATGGGAAGAGATTTGTAAAGAGCCAATTTTGTATTGTTATTTATATGACGTTGGCGCCAAACGCGTGATTCTAAGCCACCAAATGCTTGTATTGCCCTTTCAATTCGCAGATATATTTCTGTTTCCAAATTTCCATAATTTTGTACAGAGCTTCCAAGGTAGACGGAAGAATCAACAACCTAAAGTAGCTTACCCTTAACAAAAAATTTAGCGTGGTTGCTAACAGCACCATACGCAGGTTGATACATTACAACTACTTTTTCAAGTTGATGGTCAGGCCAAAATCATCACAAGCTGAATGAAATGCGGATGCAAGAGATTGCAGACCTGTTTCAGAATGACTGACTAGATTGCAATCGTCAGCTTATAAGAGTTCCCTAATGAATGAAGCAAAGACCTTCGTTTTGAATTTTAGTCTGGTCAGATTTAAAAAATTCGCTGTTTTTCGATATTTTATGTAAATACCCTGCTCGGAGTTTTGAAAAGCGTGTGACAACACAACAGCAAAATATATTGCAGAGAGGGTGGGTATATCAAGGTCTCCTTGCTTTACTCTATTTTCCACGGCAAAAAATTCAGAGAGCCTACTACCAAAAGTAACTGTAGCTTTCATATCTTGATGCAAAGCCCTGATCATGCTTACAAATTTTTTCTGGGCAACCTATTTTCGTTAGGATTAGCCACAGAGCATTTCGATTAACAGTATCGGATGTTTTGTTCAAATAAATAAAGCAATGGTAAAGGGCAATATTCTGTTCAATGCACTTTTCTTGCAATTGTTTGATAGTAAAGATACAATCAGCTGTGCCACTAGAGGAGCGAAAACCACGCTGAGACTCAGATACCGTATTTGGAACTATGAAAGTATTCAAACGTTCTAACAACCTGCCAGTAACAACCTACTTTCAATTTCCTTGCTAACTTTGAACTCCATACTTTTCTCAGTTTATGGCATGCGCTCCAGGCAAGAGCTTTCCTGGCCACGATGTCTTTTTCAGTACTTGGTATCCGCGCACCAAAGTATTTGAAATTTTCAACTACTTTGAGCGACTTACTGTCTCTCACTTTCACTGATACTGGCATTCCGTGATTGAACACTTGCAACTCTGTTTTCTTTGCGTTTACAGTGCAATCCAACCTTCCTCGATTCCTGCTCCAATTTGCTCAGCACCTCTTGTGCCTGATCTGTCCTCTCTGGACAGTAATGCCAGGTCATCAGCATAGTCTAAGTCAGTTACAGTTTACTGCTTGATGCCGTCTACTTCTTTGCCTATGCAGTTTGAATCCTAGTTCTTCCTTGCCCTAGTACGCTCTACACATTACACAGTCCAGAACGATGGCGAGGAGATAAGGTGCTAGCGCGTCGCCTTGTAATACTCCGGTTTTGACTTCAAAATATTTCGTCTCTCCATCAGGAGTGATCACTTTCTCTCTGGTGTTCTCATACAGCTTATTGCTCTCAGAATTCTTGGTGGAATATCATATGCTTGAATCAAAATCCTTTTTAAAGACTACATAGATAGTGTTATGGCTCTTAACTCTTCTATCAATCTTCTAAGTGCGACAGAGTGCAAGAAAAGTGCATTGAACAAAATCTTGCCCTTATTATATATATATATTATATATATATATATATATATATATATATATATATATATAATATATATATATATATATATATATCCAATTGCAGCGTGAAAGGTGTTTATAAGCCATTTAAGAAAACACAAAACCGTTAGATTCACTTCAACATTTAAATTTAATTTGTCAAAATATTTTCGTCGCCACTGACAAACTTCGTGCTGCATCTCATATATATATATATATATATATATATTTAAAAATTAAGGGTAGAAATTGATATTAGTCAATTAAAAACCAGTGGTCTAGCACATTAAAAAGAATCCGAAGATTAAAATATTTATATATACCAATTAAGGACTGAACACGAAAAGGTGGACAGTCAACATGCTAGATATAGACGTCAAATCGCCATTCTCCACAAGGATTATGTTCTCAAATAAAAATAAAACCTAGGTCGTGCTGAATTTTATTTTTATTTGAGAACATAATCCTTGTGGAGAATGGCGATTTGACGTCTATATCTAGCATGTTGACTGTCCACTTTTCGTGTTCAGTCCTTAATTGGTATATAATATATATATATATATTATATATATATATATATATATATATTATATATATTATATATATATATATAATATACATATATATATACATATTATATATATATATATATATATATATATATATATATATATATTATTATACATATACATATATATGTATATATATACATATATACCTACATACACACCATATGTCTGTCTGTCTATCTATCTATCTATCTATCTATCTATCTATCTATCTATCTATCTATCCATCTATCTATCTATCTATCTATCTATCTATCTATCTATCTATCTATCTATCTATCTATCTATCTGTATACATATAAATATATATTTGCGCGCGCGCGTATGTATATGTGTGTGTGTGTATAAAAGCATGCTATAGTGTATGTGTGTGTTTAAGCATGTTTGTGTAAAATGAATAGTACAGCGTTTCGGACACTTGTTAACCTGTAGAAAAATAAAGGAACGATGGAGAGAGAGAGAGAGAGAGGAGAGATGAGAGAGAGAGAGAGAGAGAGAGAGAGAGAGAGAGAGAGAGAGAGAGAGAGAGAGAGAGGAATGAGGGTAAGAAAAAAATAACGGTTGTAATAGGAAGTGATGTTAGTAAAACGATGCAGGAGTCAGTGAAATAGGTGAGAGTGGGGAGTGGTGTTGGGGGTGGTGGCGGTGGTGGCGGTGGTGGCGGTGGTGCTAGGTCAATTGAAAGCGAGGTCAAGTGCATATTTGCGAAAGTGAAATCTCGGGTTATATCTATGATGTGCTATTGTCACAGTGACAGAAACATCACGTGTGCGCTTAAAGAGGATTATCTGTTAATCTGTTGCAAATATGATTTATCGTTATATCATTTGATTGCGAACTATCCCATAGGTAAACACGTGAAACAGTCACACAGACACACGCACATACATGCACACACACACACACACACAAGCGCACACAAGCACACAAAGATACACACACAACACACACACAAAACATACACACAGATAAACATGTACACTCTTACATAACTGTTAAATTCTCCCACCCTTATGTACACATATACCTGTATGTGTGTGCGAGCATGTTTCTGTCTGTCTATCTATCTATCTATCTATCTTTCTATCCATCTATCTTTCTATCCATCTATCTTTCTATCCATCTATCTTTCTATCTATCTATCTATCTATCTATCTGTCTGTCTATCTCGCGGGGCGAATGGCACCGCGAGTGTCGCGTTGCTCTCAAGCAACTCTGCCGTCCTGGGTCGACCTTAAGTGACTTCAACACAACCAAAGCATTCTATAGGGGTTTAGTGGAGGGGAGGTACGGACGACGAGCTCGGGGCGAACCTGGACGTCGACGAGGAGTACCTGACCCGCCTGTTCGGACGACTTTCGGGCCAGGGCCCATGGGACAACTTCAGAGATCCCTGGCCTGCAGTGTACCGAGAAGCGCTACCCGTTCGGGATAAGCTCTACAGACACGCTCGAGAAACACGGGGCCGACCTGCCCGAGATGCGGTCAGAGCGACGAAACCGTTCTGCACGCACTCGTTCAGTGTCCAACAATTTCCGACCTGTGGGCTTATGTCGAACAACTGCTGTCACGTGTGGGACGAGTCGGGTTTATCAGCTGAGTCTATCGTCAATATTGTCACGCCTCCTTCCTTCAAACGGGAAGGAAGAGCTATTTTCATCATCCTTGGGCTATGGCGAAAGAATGTATCTGGTGGACGCGTCTGAAAGGATTGGAGACAAACACTTTCCTCTCTGGTCAATCTCTCATCAACTTCTTCAAGTACCACTTGAAAAGGAAAGTGAGAGTAGAGAGGCAAGTTTTGTCTAGCGAATGTTTTAAAAAAAGATGGGTGAATGTAGCAAGAATGGCACGTATGAATGACGAAGCCACCTTGAGCATAGTCCTATGACCCAGAACACAGAAATCGAAAAAGAGAGTTGCTTATTTGCAAAAAAAAAAAAAAAAAAAAAAAAGAAATATAAATGTGACTTCATTGACCGAGGTTACCGTGGTCTTTTCCGCAGGCTTTTCTTTCCACGGGTAAAAATCACCTGTCCTCCCCTTTACACTTCATATTGACATTTCTGTGATAACGATCCCTATTGATCATTTTTTTTCCTCTCCCCCCCTTTTTTTTTTTTTTTTTTTTTAACCCCCTTATTTTGTCCTCTTTCTCTCCTTTTACGATCCCTTTTGATCGAACCTCCCCCTTCCTTTTTTTTTTTTTTTTTTTTAATACCTTCAAAAGAAAAGCTCTACCTTGTAATTTGTTCTATCTGTGTGCAGCCCTGTGTGGCTAATAAAAGAAACATATCTATCTATCTATCTATCTATCTATCTATCTATCCATCTATCTTTCTATCCATCTATCTATCTATCTATCTATCTATCTATCTATCTATCTATCTATCTATCTATCTATCTATCTATCTATCTAGAGTCTTTCATGGGAACGTCTCGTCCTTTACTTTTAGTGGGGATTGAAATGCCACCCTGGACACGATCTAGACTACGTGGGCAGAGAGATAGCAATAGAAGGGGATGCAAATGCCTCAAAGACCTGCTCAGACGTTTCCAACTGTCTGACAGGTACCGACTGTACCACCCGAATGTGCCAATGTGGACATGGGAGTAACGCATCGGGTCGTCCAGATCATACTTAGACAGAGTATTCTGTAGGACAATAGATAAAAATAGTGTAGGTTGTCCAACAATTCATTAAGTCAGTTACACAGATCACAAGTTTGTGACTTGTACACTTGACTTAGATAAGACACATAGCAGGGTCCTGGTTACTGGAAACTGAAAGCGTCTTTTACAGCACGACAGGTTTACAGGAACCGGATCAGCACATTAGTTAAGAGAGCTTTGACGGGTACCATCATCAACAACAGATGGTGGTATGCCTAAAAAAAAGCGATTAAAGCAGAATCAGTCAGATACAGTAGAGCCTTAGCATTAGACCGAAATAGAATAGAGGGAGAATTAGTTAAGGTTTTAGAGAGGCACTTAGAACTGGCATCGCGTCCAACGTACTGGCGGCGAGATTGGCCCTCGACCAACACCTCAACGCCAAAACGAGGGATGCGTTGTCAGAGCTAGGATGCGTGCTCTGAGGAACGAAGGAGTTGGAGCCGCCCAAGAGGCCCGAGTGGTGGAGACGCAACGAGGCAACAGCAGAGCACCATCAAGTCTCTTATAGATGAACAGGGGCGCGAATTGCTCGAGCCTAAAAGGATTGTGTGGGTTTTCAACAACACTTCACCCAACTGTTGGGACAAGTGGTGAGTCAGAAAGCAGAGTGGACTTTAGTGCCTACCTGCATGCCTTGCCACGACTCTCAGCAAGGGAGGTGGAGTCTTGTGAAAAGCCTATCACAGCTGCGGACGTACAGGATGCGATGGTAGGCTGCGCGAGGACAAGTCACCAGGCTTGGATGGTCTGCCCTACGAATTTATTTTCATATGCCAACTTGTTTGGAGGCGTCTCTTGGCAGCTGTCTACTGCAAATGGGCAGAGACGGGAGTATTCCTGCTTTTGTAAAGCGAGGAGCAGTGGCACTGATCAAGAAAGACCCAAACAAGGGGGACGTCATAGATAATTTCAGGCCCATCACTCTGCTCAACGCAGATTTGAAAATTTTGGCCAAGGTGTTAGCCGAGAGGTTGGCGCTTGTCATCAAGAAACTAATCGACAAGGCGCAAACATGCGCCGTGCCGGTAGAAGTATCATGACAACCTCCATCTGATGCGCTACATCATAGACAGGGTAGTTAAAAATCCTGGCATGGGTGGGGCGCTGATCAATTTGGATCAATCAAAAGCCTTCGATAGGGTAGACCATCACTACTTGGAGGCTGTCTCAAAGCGGCTGGTTTCGGTCCAGTTTTCCGCGGTTGGATCGCTGCCTTATACAGCGGCATCCGTCAGTAGTTCGCGTAAATGGTCATCTATCCAGACCTTTAAACATCATGCGTTCGGTTCGTCAGGGATGCCCCCTCTCATCGCTGCTGTATGTACTGACTCTTGAGCCACTACTGCGGAAACTGGCGACGCTGAGGGGCATCCCACGAGAGCTGGATGCGGGAGGAGCGTGTCTGCATACGCGGATGACGTCACCGTCATAGTGTCGAGCTACGAGCACATCGAGCTGGTCGGCGAGACACTGAAAGAATACGAAGCGGTAACGGGAGCAAAAATTAACCAGAGGAAAAGTCAGTGGGCTTGCGGCTCGGCACCTGGAGAAGCAAGCCCATGCCGTCCAACAGCGTCTCCATCGTGGGACGCTGGACGGACGGACCGGTTAAATTGCTCGGGGTCTGGTTCGGTCCGGACCTCCAAATGGAGAAAGAACTGGGGCGAGATAACGACTAGGGTGGCTACTCTCACCCAGAAATGGACTGGAGAGAAAGCTATCCCTAAAAGGTCGGGCGGAGGTGGCGAACGCGTACATCGTATCCGTCATCGAGTATCGTCTGACCGTCGTGCCTTGTCCCGACCCTACCATCACACAAACTGGAACGCATACTCTTCCGCTTCTTGTGGACGGGAGGAAACGTTCCGATGGTTAGACGATCCATTTGCTGCCAACCCCCGCTAAATGGAGGGATGGGCATGCCGTGGGTGATTGATGCGCAGACATGCGCTGAGACTGCGACATCTCCGGCGCTTCATAGACAACGGTGAACAGGGTGGTCGCCTTTTGTGCGGCGCGCTTTCCCGCAGCTCGTCTCTTGGACGAACTACAGTCATGGATCAAGCAGAGACCGAGGCTAGGCGAATGGCACCGCGAGTGGTCGCGTTGCTCTCAAGCAACTCTGCCGTCGGGATCGAACTTGTGCGACTCCATCACACAAAGGCATTCTATAGAGGATTAGTGGGGGAGGGGGGCGACGACGAACTCGGGCAGAGTGGGGCGTCGACGAGGAACACCTGACCCGCCTGTTCAGGACAACTTTCGGGCCGGGACCTATGAACAATCACCAAAGATCCCTGGCCTGGCAGTGCTATCGAGAAGCATTACCTGTTCGGGATAAGCTCTACAGACACGGTTCCAGACACACTGGACCGACGTTGCCGAGATGCGGTCAGAGCGACGAAACCGTTCTGCACGCACTCGTGCATGTCCAACCATTTCCGACCTGTGGCTTATGCCGAAAGGCTGCTGTCACGTGTGGGAACGAATCCGCCTATCGGCCGAGTCTATCGTGAGAATTGCTCCGCCCCCTTCCCTCAACGGGGAAGGCAGGCAGTTTTCATCGTACTGGTGGCCATGGTGAAAAGAATGTGTGTGGTGGACTCGAGCGAAAGGATTAGAGACAAACACTTACCTCTCTGGCCAATCGCTCATCAACTTTTTCAAGTACCACTTGAAAAGAAGGTGAGATGGAGAGGGAAAGTTTTGTCTCGCGAAAGATTCAAAAAAAGATGGGTGAATGTTGCAAAGATGGTGCGTGCTAGTAACGAACCATTTGAGCATGATCCTGTAGATCGTAAAAAAGAAGAAAAGAGGAGCATTTTTGACCTCATGTGTTTATTCCTCCCTGACTGGGGTTCCCGTGGTCTTTTCTGTAGGCTTTTTCTTCCACGGATGAACCCAATCTTGTTATATCAATGTTTACACCATTATTTTCTGTGATACAGACTTTTTTTTTTTTCCTTTTTTTCCTCCCCTCGATCCCTTTTGATCGCAATCTTACATTTTTTATTTTTTTCCACCCTCGAAAAAAAAAGCTCTGCATTTGTATTTGTCCCCTGTATTCAGCCTGTGTGGCTAATAAAAGAAAGTATCTCTATCTCTTATCCATCTATCTTTCTATCCATCTATCTTTCTATCTATCTGTCTATCTATCTAATATTATCTATCTATCTATCTATCTATCTATCTATCTATCTATCTATCTATCTATCTATCTATCTATCTATCTATCTATCTTTCTATCCATCTATCTTTCTATCCATCTATCTTTTATCCATCTATCTTTCTATCCATCTATCTTCTATCTATCTATCTATCTATCTGTCTGTATTCTATCTGTCTGTCTATCTATCTATCTATCTATATCTCTTTCTATCTATCTGTCTATCTATCTATCTATCTATCTATCTATCTATCATTATCTCTATATCTATCTATCTATCTATCTATCTATCTATCTATCTTTCTATCCATCTATCTTCTATCCATTATTTCTATCCATCTATCTTTCTATCCATCTATCTTTCTATCCATCTATCTATCTATCTATCTGTCTATCTATCTATCTATCTATCTATCTATCTATCTATCTATCTATCTATCTATCTATCTATCTATCTATCTATCTATCTATCCATCTATCTTTCTATCCATCTATCTTTCTATCTATCTGTCTATCTATCTATCTATTAGTCCTATGAACCCAGAAATCGAAAACAGAGAGTTGCTTATTTGCAAAAAAAAAAAAAGAAATATAAAATGTGACTTCATTGACCGAGGTTACCGTGGTCTTTTCCGTAGGCTTTTCTTTCCACGGGTAAACCTCACCTGTCCTCCCCTTTACACTTCATATTGACATTTCTGTGATAACGATCCCTATTGATCAATTTTTTTTCCCCTCCCCCTTTTTTTTTTCCTTTTTTTTAACCCCCCTTTTTTTTGTGCTCTTTCTCTCCTTTTACGATCCCTTTTGATCGAAACTCCCCTTCCTTTTTTTTTTTTTTAAATTTAAAATTTTTTTTTTTTTTAAACCTTCAAAAGAAAAGCTCTACCTTGTAATTTGTTCTATCTGTGTGCAGCCCTGTGTGGCTAATAAAGAAATATATCTATCTATCTATCTATCTATCTATCTATCTATCTATCTATCTATCTATCTATCTATCTATCTATCTATCTATCCATCTATCTTTCTATCCATCTATCTTTCTATCTCTCTCTCTCTCTCTCTCTCTCTCTACTATCTATCTATCTATCTATCTATCTATCTATCTATCTATCTATCTATCTATCTCTCTCTCTTTATCTATCTATCTACATATGCATATGTGTATATGTGGATATATAGGCCTAGGCGTGGCTGTGTGGTAAGTAGCTTGTCTACCAACCACATGGTTCCGGGTTCAGTCCCACTGCGTGGCACCTTGGGCAAATGTCTTCTGCTATGGCTTCGGACTGACCAAAGTCTTGTGAGTGGATTTTGTAGACGGAAACTGAAAGAAGCCCGTCGTATATATATATATGGGTGTGTGTTTGCCCCTCCCCCACCATCGCTTGACAACCGATGTTGGTGTGTTTACATACCCGTAACTTAGCGGTTCGGCAAAAGATGTCCGATTGAATAAGTACTAAGCTTACAAAGACTGATACCAAGAAAACATCATCGCACCTCATCCTTCTTGATCACGAGCAGCACTCAGTTTGAGCGCTCAAATGTCGCTCCAATTATTAGATTTCATTTTTCTCAACGATCTCTCCCAGTGAAAGCACATTTTTAGCAAAACTAGGACTGCTTTCTCATAACCAACCCTTTGCCAAGACAGAACAAACTTCAGTCTCCAACATTTATTGATATACAAGCTCAGTTGAGGCCCACAATGAAGTATTACTCTCATATCCAGGATAGTGTTGCTGTTGCCCACACAAACATCCTAGATCACATCCAAAAATGGCAACCCGCATTATTGGTGTCAACCACTGATATACTTAGGCCTCTGGCTTACAAATATTGTCTCTTCTCTGTCCTTTATACGATTTCTATAATGGCCTCTGATCTTTGGAACTAGCTTGATGGTTATGCCATCCCTACTCAGGTTTTCTTGTCCTATCGTCTAATCTTCTTCCAATCTCCTCTAGGCTTCGCACCAATTACTATATCTTGTCATTCCTTCCCAAAAGGCTCGTTCTCTGGAATTCCCAACCTGCTCATATCTTCGCAGCATAGAAAGCTATGAATATTGCTTGTTCCTCTTGAAACAAGAAAAAGAATCATATTAGTCATTTATGTTCGTTTTGGAACGTTGGTATTCCTAAATCTATTAATCCATTAACGTTTCAATATCTCTCCTTTGTTCGCACTCCACCATAAACATGAACAACTGTCATCAAAAGCCCGCAACATCGCTCCAGTTGTTTGCTTTCATTATCTTCAAGAATCCTCGACCCTCAACGTAGTTAAAACTGGACCTCTCTTTAGAATCACTATGTTAAAGATGGCGGCGAGCTGGCAGAACCGTTAGCACGCCGGGCGAAATGCGTAGCCGTATTTCGTCTGCCGTTACGTTCTGAGTTCAAATTCCGCCGAGGTCGACTTTGCCTTTCATCCTTTAGGGGTCGATAAAATTAAGTACCAGTTACGCAGTGGGGTCGATGTAATCAACTTAATCCGTTTGTCTGTCCTTGTCCCCTCTATGTTTAGCCCCTTGTGGGTAATAAAGAAACATATGTTAAAGATGGCCAGTGTATTTAGGGCCAAAATATATTTCAACCTCCAGCAATTACTAGCTTCAAAATTTGGCACAGGGCCAGCAATTTAGGGGGAGGAGCTAAGTTCGATTAAGTCGATCCCACTGCCCAATTGGTACTTATTTTATAAATCCCGAAAGGATGAAAAGCAAAGTCGACTCCAGTGGCATATAAACACAGAACGATTCTGCCTGTTAGCCGCATTGCCTCCAATAATTATTGACACTCAAGAAAGCTCAACCGAGGCCCACAATGTAGTATTCCTCTCACATTTGGAACGGTTTTAATGCTCCACACACATATAGGCAAATAAAATGATTGAAGAATGGTGCTTCGACGAGCTTTTCTTTGAGTAGGAAAGGACCACGGGTGTGCTGCTAATCTTCCCGCTTCCAGCAGTGGATTTGAATATTATTCAATGCATAAATTCAAAAGATTTGTCACTTAATTTCCAGTATTGTATCTATGTGTTGATATTTTTCTATTAGCCAAGCCTCTATAGTACTCTTCCCATTTATTGTGAATTATATTGAATTATAGTATTGTCCAATATTGTTTTTCTATGTTTTTTGTTGTTGTATGTACTATGTTATGAAGAGTTGTGGAGCGATAGCAGCTTGTAAATGCATAGACTAACGATAGGAGAGTGTTGTGTGTTCGAGTCTACTACATGTCATTATGAACAAAAGTGTCTACCCCAATATAGGTGTGGCTGTGTGAGAAGATGCTTGCTTCCCAACCATATGGTTCCGGGTTCAGTTCCACGGCGTGTCAACGTGGGCAAGTGTCTTCTACTATAGTCTTGGGCCGACCAAAGCCTTGTTAATGAGTTTGGTAGACAGAAATTGAAAGAAGTGCATCGTATATGTGTGTGTGTGTGATTTGTCCCCCACTACCGCTTGGCAACCGGTGTTGTGTGTTTACGTCCCCGTAATTTGGTGGTTAGGCAAGAGACTCCGATACATTAAGTAACCGGCTTAAAAAATATAAGTATAGGTGACAATTCATTCGACTGAAATTTCTTGAAGGTGGTGTGCCAGAATGGCTGGAGTCTCCTGACTGAAGCAAGTAAAAGATAAAAGATAAAAGACTTAAGGTGTTGCTCCAGCATGGCTGCAATCTAATGAATGAAACAAAATAATAAAAGAATATATGTGTATGTGGTAAGTAGCTTGCTCACCAACCACATGGTTCCGGGTTTATTCCCACTGCGTGGCACCTTGGGTAAGTGTCTTCTACTATAGCCTCGGCCGACCAATGCCTTATGAGTGGATTTGGTTGACGGAAACTGAAAGAAGCCCGTCGTATATATGTACATATGTATGTATGTGTGTGTGTGTGTGTTTGTGTGTCTGTGTTTGTCCCCTCCCCCAACGTCGCTTGACAACCGATGCTGGTGTGTTTACGTCCCCGTAACTTAGCGGTTCGGCAAAAGAGACGGATAGAATAAGTACTAGGCTTACAAAGAATAAGTCCTGGGGTCGATTTGCTCCACTAAAAAAGGTGGTGCTCCAGCATGGCCGCAGTCAAAATGACTGAAACAAGTAAAAGTAAAAGTAAAAGTAAAAGTAAAAGTATATATAAACGATAGAGTGAAAGAGAGAGAGAGAGAGAGAGAGAGAGAGTAAGAGAGAGAGAAAAAGAGAGAGAAAGAGAAAGAGAGGGAAACATATCTGTGTCTGTAAATATAAGCACGTGCCACATAAGATTTTTGTACCAGGCTTAAAAAGGGAAAAAGAATAAGTACAGGGGCCGACTCATTCGACTAGAAATTCTTGAAGACGGAGCTCCAGCATGGCCGTAGTCTTGATTGACGCAAGTAAAAAATAAAAGAGAAAAGATATAGGCACACACATACACACACACAACACACACACACACACACACATCACACATATATAAACGAGAGAGAGAGAGAGAGAGAGAGAGAGAGAGAGAAAGAGGGAGAGAACGGGAGAGAGTGAGAGAGCGAGAGAGAGAGAGAGAGGGAGATATAAACCTGTATCTGTAAATATAATCACGTAACACAAGATTTTTGCTAGCATGTGATAATCACGAGAGTCATTTATTGAAACAGATCGATACTGCTCTCATTATTTGGCCCTCAGCAGAAAGAAGCTGGTCTTCGATTGTTCTAGCATGACTTGTAAATATTTCTTACCGCAGTGTTAGCTTACCTGTGCGAAAGAGGAGGAGATAGATAGATAGTTAGATACATAGAGAGCCAGAGAAAGACAGAGAGAGATAGATAGAGAGAGAGAGAAAGAAAGAGAGGGAAGAGGGGGTTAAGTCGAAATATAATCAGATTTAGTGTTTTACTGCTGTTCTGTCGCTCTTTAATAGTACACACCTTTAATTGATTGTTTTTTCAATGTTTTAATTTATTTAATCCTATGTAATAACTGCAGCACGCCGACCATCATTTAACACATTTAAACAACGAAGAAAAAGAAGAAAAAGCAATGAAATATTTTAATGAATGTCTGATGTTTAATGAAAGTCTGCGATTTGGAATACAGCTGTAAAGACAGTTCAGTTGATACGAAAATGAAGGTTATTGTATACTGCTAGCTTTACATCATATTAAGGTCACGTGATCTGTGTCAAGCGTTACAACAGAGAGATAGCTCAATTTATAATGTAGCTTCATTGTATGTAATTTTCTTTTCTTTTACATCTTAGCAAATTTTGCTATCAAAATTTCGTTTTTAAATTTTACCTGACTTTACCTGCGATTTTTTACTTTCATTTTCGTTGTTTCTAATTAAGTATAAGTCTTGTTATGCTCAGCACATGTGTCAGGTGA
The DNA here is from genome assembly GCF_006345805.1 of Octopus sinensis. NCBI lineage: Eukaryota > Metazoa > Mollusca > Cephalopoda > Octopoda > Octopodidae > Octopus > Octopus sinensis. The sequence goes on along the minus strand of NC_043006.1, from coordinate 5,877,655 downwards.
GAGACTTGACTAAGGCGGCGAGCTGGCAAAATCGTTAGCACGCCGGGCGAAATGCTTAACGGTATTTCGTCTGTCGTTACGTTCTGAGTTCAATTTCCGCCGGGGTCGACTTTGCCTTTCATCCTCTCGGGGTCGATAAATAAAGTACCAGTTACGCACTGGGGTCGATGTAATCGACTTAATACCTATGTCTGTCCTTGTTTGTCCCCTCTGTGTGTAGCCCCTTGTGGGTAATAAAGAAATAGGTATTTCGTCTGCCGTTACGTTGTGAGTTCAAAATCCGCCGAGGTCGACTTTGCCTTTCATCCTTTCGGGGTCGATAAATTAAGTACCAGTTACGCACTGGCGTCGATGTAATCGATTTAATACCTATGTCTGTCCTTGTTTGTCCCCTCTGTGTTTAGCCCCTTGTGGGTAATAAAGAAATAGGTATTTCGTCTGCCGTTACGTTCCGAGTTCAAATTCCGCCGAGGTCGACTTTGCCTTTCATCCTTTCGGGATCGATAAACTAAGTACCAGTTACGCACTGGTGTCGATCTAATCGACTTAATCCGTTTGTCTGTCCTTGTTTGTCCCCTCTGTGTTTAGCCCCTTGTGGGTAGTAAAGAAAAAAAAAGGTGAGAGACCTGACATCTGGAGATCTACTTTGATGATCATGTAAACTAAAGGTTCTCAGCCCATTTTGGCCAAACGCCCCCTTTTGACCTTTGGAGTCACAAATGTCCCCTTCCACTAGAAAATATTTTTCTTTTTCAATATACTACTTATTTTGATATCAGCAGATAATGACTAGAAGAAGAAAGGACATCGTTTTACATATGCGCTTGTACGCAGTCGGGAGGACAGATGTACAAATTAAAATGCCAAAAAAAAGAAAAAACGAAATAATAAATACAAATATACATACACACATATGCAAAAATACAAAACAGCTCCAAAATCAGCAACTCCCAAAATCCAGTTTGGTCCAAAATTCTGACCACCGTCCTTTATATATTTGCACACAAACACACACATACATGCACATTCAGTTTTTCGCTTTTATTCATTAATTTTTTTCTTTTACTCATTTGTCACTATTCATCTGATTTTAGTTTTTGTTTTTGTTTTGGGGGTTTCACTTAAGCGACACCAGTTACACATGGTACCAGGAATTTGCTTGGTGTCGTCAAACTGGAAAAAGTGTTTTTTTTTAATTTTTGAAAATTTGAAACAAAAAGGTTTTTAAAAGTGACCGTCGCAGAGATGTGACAATATGGCTACTACTCGTTAATTTCAAATTAAACTTACCAAAGTTGAGGGTCTTCCAGCGCCCCCAACGCCCCCCAAGTCTCTTAAAGCACCCTTAGTGCCTCTTTGCTCCAAAACACCTCCTCAAGCTCCAAATGCCTCCGGAAGCCAAATGGCCCCGTTGAGTACCATTGATGTAAATCATTGCAGACTGTACTTGGTTGGGCCATCGGCAGCTAGATCAGCAACTGCACCATGCATTTGGACATCATGTGGTGTGAAAAAAAAGATCTACAAAAAGGGTGGATGAACTGCGGTGAGCCAGCAGCGATCCTGTACCGACTTGATGCTCCATGATATCACCTTGTTGCAGTGGTTGTAGAATCATAACTAATTGAAAAGTGAAGGTGAGGATAACTTTACAGAGCTGAAAAAAATGTAGCACAGATGACCTAAATGCTTCGATCAAAAATCACCTTAACGATAGTACTCAAATGGAACAAAATCTTACCACTGAAGTCCGTCAAAACGGCGACAGGGAAGACAACGGAGAGGAATGTCCTGGAAAGAGATGTGAGTGAGTCTCCGAAATCATGGAAAATACAAGAGAAACCGAACAGCATGAATACAAGATGGTTCTCGCTTCCTAATATGCAGAGTATGACATGGTTAAATTTGTTCTACGTAAATTAACAAGAAAACATCAAAATGGTTAGAAACGATACAGCCAAACTCACCATAAATATCACCAGACTCTCACAAAATCACACAGGCGAGATGACGTTGCAGTTGTTGCTTATTTTAGTTGGATGTGTAAGTTGTATGCTGGACTGAAAGACGTAAAGAGATCTGAAGGGGGAAAAGACTTAACCACTTTGCTGATAAATTTCACTAAACGCTCAATGGACAAGGACACACCATTAGGAAATGTGCTGCTTCCCATTACTGATATATCATTGAATGGTGGAGGCGCAATGGCCCAGTGGTTAGGGCAGCGGACTCGCGGTCATAGGATCGCGGTTTCGATTCCCAGACCGGGCGTTGTGAGTGTTTATTGAGCGAAAACACCTAAAGCTCCACGAGGCTCCGGCAGGGGATAGTGGTGATCCCTGCTGTACTCTTTCCCCACAACTTTCTCTCACTCTTACTTCCTGTTTCTGTTGTACCTGTATTTCAAAGGGCCGGCCTTGTCACTCTCTGTGTCACGCTGAATATCCCCGAGAACTACGTTAAGGGTACACGTGTCTGTGGAGTGCTCAGCCACTTACACGTTAATTTCACGAGCAGGCTGTTCCGTTGATTCGGATCAACCGGAACCCTCACCGACGGAGTGCTTCCAATCCCAATATCATTGAATGACTCCCCAAATGTAGAGGCGAGGTTGGTTTCAAGCAGCTCACTCTTTCGTAGAGGACGCCATGAATGGGTGGGATGCTGGGAGAAGTGTGGGGAAAATAGCAAAGATAGATCCATCTGATGTCTCCATCACTTGATTCCGAAATAATAAAAGGCTGGGAAAGTCTTATAATATCCTGGCCTTTTTAAAGTAGGGTATGATAAGCCAAAGAACTGTCTCGAGAAGTGGTTGATAGTCAACCTATGGAAGATAGCATTTTCAGAACCACAAACTGTAGAAGATGGTAGCTTAGAGCCACAAATTATTGGGAAATCACTAAAATTTGTTTGCAAATTCAATCGTTAATCCTAGCACATAAATTTAGAGAACCTTAGTCAGAAAATAAATCCAGCTGAAATTCTTATCAAAATGTAAGAAGGAAAAACTGGAGATCAAATCGGAAGGAAAACTCAAACACTTTAGCCATCTGAGTGCAAAACCCGGTTTCAACCACAAGCTGGAATCAATTCCTCAAACTAGTTAATGGCATTGAAAGAAGCATCAAAGCCATAACTGCTTATTCTCCTCTTCTAAATATTCCACATCCGAATGATAAACCAATATTGATGATTATTACAAAATTATTAATTTGGTAGCGATGGTCATTTGATTCAAAGGGAATCTCTTAAATATATTATTTGGAATACGAGAGTCACAACCTCCCTTTTTTTTTGTTTAATTGTTTAAGGATGAAATTTTCAGTTTGTTGTTTTCCTGCAAATATTACATTTTGTGGTCCTCGATGATTAATACTGGCCCAGTCATTCTTCAATTTATTGCAAACTAGCAGTATCGCCCAGCGTTGCTCGGGTTTGTAAGGGAAATAACTATATAAGCATTTTTAGAGATGTAAAGTATAATAGCCATCTCAATATGGCTAACCACAAGGGGGGGGGTTACTGTAGCTTTTTACGTTCTGAGATTTAATAATACATTTTAGAGAGTTACTTCCCTTATATATGCCAAAAATGCATAAAAATGGGAAAATGATGGTAAATTTTTTTTAAATCGTAGACCCATCGTAGACGCGCGCTAATACCAAAAGGGCTCGATATGAATCACGACTATAGATACCCGCTTTTGGTAAACTGCACCGCAAAATGTGGGAGTAGTTAGGAATCTAAATCGTAGGAGACAGACAGCACACAACCTACTTTTATATAAAGATTTCATATCAAGATCCGTCTTAATCTCGAAATTTATCGAGTTGAATAAGGTCGCCTATTCTGTAAAAAAAAAAAAAAGAAAAAACAAACTAAAGAGTTCCTACTTTTATTGTGGATTTCAGTCGATATAGTTCTGTAACGAACATGGTGCTAATATATTACTCCTGTCGTCTGTTTTGGATTTTAAGAAGACAACACCGGACGTCATTTGTAATGTTCATTGTTAATCAGTGCAAAATTTCGAATTGGAATTATTTATTTCAGGATTCCAGGAAGATAACCTTTACGATGCGATATGTCTTGAAGGTGATCCGCATCATATAATTTGCTAGGTTTGTGACATTTAAAGATTGTATTTCTCTGTGAACTGAATTCTTCGTTTTGGTGTTGTGTGTCTGTATATGAGTGTATTTACAATGGAAAATAGTTGGGGAAATAAGCGTAATGTATTTAATTATTTCCAAAAGCAAGACTTTTACCACATATTATATACACTCACACATATGCACGATCACGCGCGCAAACACAAATACATGTATGTATGTACGTTTGTATGTAATACAAAAATAAAAATGCTACATAATTTTCTCAAAAAGAACATGGTTCTCCAAATGTTTACGGTCAATAGATATTTGAGACCAATGTGAGAGATTCTTTGATTGAAACGCAAGAATTTGCGAAATATACTCAAATACTTTAGAGGTGATTATGTGTAAATAATTGCGGAAGTTTCTGCATTGGAATTGTCAGGAAACAACATGGAATGGAAACTGGTGAAATCATTTAACATTAAACAACTTAATTGATTGCGAAGAAAATTGACTGGCAAGAAAAACAGGAGTAAATAGAACGGCGACAGAAGATGACAGACGACACAACAAATGGAACGCTAACAAACATTTCCTTCGTGAAAACGTCACAACTCGGTCTTGTTTGTGTTTTAAGGTGAATTACATTTCCGCCATGATGATAATGGAGGTAGGGGAGTGGGAAACGGCAAAGTGGTGTAATTATAGCAATAATATATCGATCTGATCGGTATAATTAATGGGTTGATTCTTGCTTAACAAACCGTGACGAAAGAGAAAGAGATTTGTTAATGGAAACGGAGAGTGAGAGAGAGAGAGAGAAAGTGTGAGAGAGAGACATATGGAGAGATAAGTTTAATGGAAACACAAAAATACACAGAAAGAGAGGGCGAGGATGAGAGAGAGGGGAAGAGAAAGATGGAGGGGAAGGGAGAGAGGGAGAGCGGGAAGGGAGAGAGAGAGGGGAAGAGAGAAAAGGAAAGGATGAGAAATGGGGAAGAGAGAGAGAGTGAGAGATAGAAGTGTGATTGGGGGGAGAGTTAATGTGGTTTATTGGTGTAGAAATGTTCGTTGCTATTTGAAACAATTCACTAAAAATCTGTAACATTTGCTATTTTTAAACATTTTTCTTCTTGAAATTCCTTCACAGAAATCTATTTTCGTCAAATAAGTAAAGTCTTTCATAAAATAATGCACCACCCAAGTGTCTGATTTTTGAAAGTAATTATATAAATAAATGAATGCAGTAACCACTTATTAGCAAATTGGCAACAGTGTCAGCGGTGTCACTTAATTT
>NC_043006.1:5852258-5867258 GCF_006345805.1 Octopus sinensis | reverse complement strand
ACGTAACTCTTGCACTAACACGTGAGTGAATTGATGCAGTTAGTCAATATGAAACCATTTTTTTCGGTTTGTTTATATGGATATGCTATGAAGTCATTATTTCGGTTGCATTAATATGGATGTGTTATGAATATAACATTCATAAAGCATCAGGAATATTTACATTGGTTAAATATTAGTGTCAAATCAGATTAGACGTCCAGTACTTGAGGCTAAGTATGTAATCAGTGTGTCATCGTTAACTTTTCATTTTAAGTACTGTCCAGTCATAAAGCTTTCTTAGATGAGATTTATTTCAACATATTTTATGTCTTTATTTATTTATTGTAGCTGTCTGCGTCAAATAAACGATTCTGCCTGAATTCAGCCTTGTGTAAATAAGTGAATATTAATACAGATAAGCAGTATAAACATGACAACTATTGTTAGTCTGTACAGCTTAAACAGACTTATGGCACAGAACTATCTGAGCCAACAAAGCATTCGATCACCGTTTCTAATTGTGGCCGTAGCACCACCTTCATCGTGGGGCACATTCTTTTCTGGGCTCAAATGTGTTTGCTCAGAGAGATAAGTGGTAGCATAGAGCAGGTCGAAAGTGCACAGAAACCACATTATTGGACAGGGTTGGGCCCCATTTGTATCATTGAGTTTCATGATTATTAAAGAAAGCCTGAAAAAAAAATATTTCTTTACTACCCACAAGGGGCTACACACAGAAGGGACAAGCAAGGACAGACAAACGGAGTAAGTCGATTACATCTAGCCCAGTGCGTAACTGGTACTTATTTAATCGACCCCGAAAGGATGAAAGGCAAAGTCGACCTCGGTGGAATTTGAACCCAGAATGTAGCGGCAGACGAAATACCGCAAAGCATTTCGCCCGGCGTGCTAACGGTTCTGCCAGCTCGCCGCCTTTCAAAGCCCGAAAAATATAGTCTTGGTAAGCAGTGTCCCGATTTAAATCTCGGTTACAATTTTTTCATTTCCCTTGAATCGTTGTTGCCCTTTGGGAAAGACACAGATGACCTATTTCTTCATTTGTCATAAATATAAATTCTTGTACCTATAGAACAATTCTGTTACTAATAGCTTCCTAGATTCTAAGTCACGATTCGAAACCGAATCTACATTTTTCTACCATTTACACTGAAGACGTTATGAAAGTCAATTGCTGCTCATAGTTCAGTTCCATTGTTTAAGTTAACATTTTTAGAGTAAATAAGGTTCAGACAGATTGGGAATATTCCTAGTTATTAGAATAACCATAACTATAGAAATAACGGTAAACATTTACGTTGACTTTTTGTCATGTTAGCCTTGCAGCGTGATATTCTTGTTGGCATCCTTTTTGTCTCGGGAGACAATGGAGTTGCGCATAAAGTAGTCTAGTCCGGCTTTTACATTTCATGTCCTAATACATCTCCTGCTGTGGCTGTGTAGTCCTATCCTGGACAAACACTCCCTCTGGCAGGTACCGCAAATGTAGCAAAGACTGTTCCTGGCTGGTTGTAATGTCGTAGCTTCTTGTTGACATCTTTTCTTGTCTTTCCATTTCTCCTCTCTCTCTCTGTTACTCATTTGTATTCCCTCTCTTACGGCACGTCGCCAGTCTCCACGGTTGCCGGCAACTGCCTCCCAACCGCTAATATTGATGTTGCAGGCCTTCAAGTCCCTTTTGCAAACATCCTTGTAACGTATTGTAGCGTGATATTCTAACGATAGCTATAATGCTACAATGATAAATTCCCAGCGATCTGGGGTTGAAAAATTGAGCGAGCTTTTAAATTTTAACCGCTTCCCATTTTCAATCGCGATTCAGTGCCAAAAGGACAAGCTGGCATTCATTTAACACACCGTGAAGACAAAACCTCGGGGATAATCAACCAAAGTCTAAATTTTATATTTTCATATTTTCAGTTGTGAGATTTTGAGATTCGCTGATTTTTATATCTGTGATCTATTTCGTCGGATGTTTATCATTTGAAATATAGCATCAATATCTTAAATGTGCTGTATGGTTCTTTAAATTTGATCTAACATAACATGCAATCTCTTGTTCTTTTGTGTCAGTTTCTAATTAATCTCTTTCCCACACAGGGACTGAACCACAGACCTGAAGCTGTCTCGTTGCACTTACACACACATACACACACACACACACACACACAAACTTTATACTCACATATATTACAAATAAACTACTTAGTTTAAAGAAAAAGCCGATTGCACAAAACATTATATTGTTTTCCAAAACATTTCAAGTCGTTCTATTGTAAAAGTGTTCAAATAATGACTGGTTCGGGGTTAGCTCATCGAAAGAAGAACGAGGCACCAGATAACCGATAATCTATATTAATCTCTATAAATACAGCGACTATGAAAAGTGTTTACTTGTCAGTTTGAATAGAATTTGTTGTCAATCAATATTTGTATTTTATTAAATTATAATTGATTCCGAGATTATTCTAGCCAGCGAGACATTTATGAGATATATAAATATAGATCATTCAATATTTAAACATTATTTTACGCATTGTTAAACGTCTCCGTTGCTAGTTTGAGCAGCCATCTTTTTAAATTGCTTCATTGTTGGCGGAAGAAAGGACGGCAATATCTATAGACCGTGATATTACTGAAGCTTAAAGACTGAAGAAAATACACGGGTAGAGAAGCATTTAGAAATAAATACTTATCAAAGAAGGGCGGTGTAAATGTTTTAGCAAGGGTAATTAGTGCTGAGACGATAAGTGTAATGAAAGGACCCTTTTTTTAGTGTTTAGAACAGGTCTTCATGGAGGTGGTTTAAAATTTGTAATTAAAGAAAAACCGGTTGGTGTTGTAATTGTGGAGAAGGACCTTAAGGAAGTGATAGGAGGCTGAGAGTAGATCAGCTGAATGTGCAAATACAGAGAATGCAATATTCAAGATCTGCAAACAGTTTTCCTTTGTGAGGATATAGTTGTAAGTTTTAGAAAATGAGAAAAACATTCAGGATTGAGTTAATTTTTGTATTAGAAAGTAGTGCAAGATTTACTGTGAAGTGAAATTGAACCAAATGTTTCAGGCTGTAGCCAACAACGAAGACATTGTTTGAAGTGTGTGTGTATATAGTGCTGAGAAGTAAGCTGGTGTGTGAAGGGGAAATGGGCAGAATAATGAAGCGGGTATGAAGAGAAAGAAAATGGGAATGGATAGTACAGTAAAGATATGGTTATGTACACACACACACACAAACACACACAAATACACACACGCGCACACACACATACATACGCACAAATTTCAGGTTTTTTCAACCTTCCACCTTTTATATCTATTTCCTCGCATTTTCTCGTTTTTTCTCTCATCCTATCGTCATTGTAATGCCACGTGGGCACTGGCTGAAGATTGCTCATTGCTATGCCATGTGGGCATAACAATGACTGAAGATTGCAATAAGGCTCCAAACGTGTTAAAATATATTGTCTGTGATGCTTTCATCGCATGAAACTAATAATAGTAGTACATAAAAACATGCATTGTGTTTATTAAATAATATCTCTCACCAGTACTTTTTTTGTTGATCTTACCATCTCGGAATAGTACACAATATATAAACATACATATATGTGTCCTTAAGCATGTGTATATGTGGTGCACACACACAAACACGAACGTAAGTATATATGTATGTTTGTTTATGTATGTTGTTTGTTGCTTCTCGAGCCATGACTGGCTTATAAGGGCCGGTTTCATATAGGTTCCTCACCTGGACGGGACGCCGGTCCGTCACAGGTCAGCTGCCAGATGCAGGAAGAAGGAGTGAGAGAAAGTTGTGGCGAAAGAGTCAGCAGAAGTTCGCCATTACCTTCTGCCGGAGTCGCGTGGAGTTCAGGCGTTTCGCCCGGTCTGAGATTCGAACGCGCGATCCCCCGACTGCGAGTCCGCTGCTCTAACCACTAGGCCATGTACCTCCACATGTTTATGTACACGCACAAACAATTAAAAAAAGATCAGGACGAGAACAGGAGAATGCTTGAAGTATTATAAGGAACATGGCAATAGGAAAACAAGAATGTAAGAAAGAAAACTAAAATAAAATAAAATAAAAAATAAAAATAACAACTCTTCAGCAGCTTCCGCTTAGGTGTTGCTGTCTGCTGGGATTGGCAGATCAATGAGCAAACATGCAATAGGAATTTAATTTCTCACCTGGACACCTGATCTATTGACCTGAATAACTCGAACAGTTTGAATATTAAAGTCTCAAGGAATGCTGATGTCTTTATTTCCCTACTTGAGCAGGTTTATTGTCCATCAATTCTTCTCTGATGGAAGTTCAAACTGACGACAAATGATCCAGAGCAAATACTGACCAAGCTTGTCATGGCGATTAATATACGCAATTAGGGCAGCCAGAGATGAGGCGGTCAATTGTTTCTCTGGTTCTACCGTAAAACCTGCAGCAAAGATCAGTGCCATTCTAAAGAATGTTGGCTCGTTGATTTGAATCACCGGTCGTGTTTCTATATCAGAAACAATTTGGGAAAATTCCATCGAGCTCGATTTTGCCTGTCATCGTTTCGGGGTCGATGAAATAAAATACCAGTCAAATACTGGGGTCGAGTAATCGATTAGTGTCCTCCCACCAAATTTCAAACCTTGTGCCTATAGTAAAAAACATCATCATCTCTTTTTTTATCATTTCATTGTATGTAAACTCCAACACTTTATGTCTGTCTTTGTATTGTACCCATCATCTTTCACCTTTGTAGCAAATAAATGAAATCATCCTCCTCATCATCATTATTAACATTATTATCATTATTATTATTATTATTATTATTATTATTATTATTATTATTATTATTATTATCATCATCATTATTATTAAGGCGGCGAGCCAGGAGGGTCTCCAAAGTGGTCGATATCGGCCCCTTGAGAGTGGACGGGACTATTCAAGGGGTCGATAAATGCACATCTACTTTATTATTATTATTCATTTATTTTCTTGTACATGAGGGGGGGGGGTCAAGGATTCCAGAAAGGGGTCGATGGGGATCCCTGATATACACCCATTGCCTATTTTTCCATCTTCGATCACTAGTTACATTGACATATTCGGGTACGAAACGTAGCATATCAGTGATGGCTATAATTTCCATAGAAATTCTGTAGAGATAATCTTAAAGTGATATTATCATTAGATTAGCAGAATTCACAGAACGTCTAACAAAACGCATTGCATAATTTTTCCGGCCCTGAATTCAAATTCTACTAAAATCACCTTACCTTTCCATCCTTTCGGGGTTGATAAACTAAAGCCTCAATCAAGGATTGGGGGCCGATGTAATTGACTAACCGCTTTCACTCAAAATTGTTAACCTTGTGCCTAAATCAGTTACAATTCTGATGTTGCTGTTGTTGCTGCTGGTGCCGCTGCTGCTGCTGCTGTAGTAGTAGTAGTAGTAGTAGTAGTAGTAGTAACAGTAGCATTATCAGTAACAGCAGTAGTAGCGCTTGTAATATTCGTAAAATCAAATAACCGATGCTGTAGTAGTAGTAGTAGTAGTAACAGCAGAAGCAGCAGCAGCAGTGGTAGTAGTAATAGTAGCAGCAGCAGTAGCAGCAGCAGTAGCAGCAGTAGTAGTAGTAGTAGCAGCAGTAGCAGTAGTAGTAGTAGTATTAGCAGCAGCAGCAGCAGCAGTAGTAGTAGTAGTAGTAGTAGTAGTATTAGCAGCAGCAGCAGCAGCAGTAGTAGTAGTAGTAGTAGTAGTAGTAGTAGTAGTAGTAGTAGTAGTAAAGAATTAGTTGCTATTTCGCAACATCAATTATATAACTGCCCCGCAACTGACGTCATCACCAGTTCCACTGTACGCTTTTGACTGCTCTCTTGTAAAAAAAAAAAACGATGGTAACTCCAAAATATGACCATCACCACCGATAATCAGACAAGTAATGCCGATAATTATCATCAATAATTGTTCATGTCAAAAGAATTTCTTCTGCTTAAGCTGCTCGACCTGCTAGAAATAGCAGCCAAACTCACCCCCCACCCCCACCATAATGTCTTAAAGAGGATACTTTGGATAATGGTAGGCACAAAATACTCCTAAAAACGGGATAGTTATGGATGGGATGTCTGAGATCAACAACAACAACAACAACAACAACAACAGCAACTGCACCAACGATATTAAAAACAACAATATTAACAAACACAAAACAACATTATTAACAATACCGACAGCAGAAACAAGAACAGCAACAACGACAACAACAACAACTACAGTAACAGTAAATATTTATTTATTTATTTATTTATTTATGCGCCCTTTTCAAGCCTAGCCAGGCTCATGGGCCCGGTTTCCCGGTTTCTGTGGCGTATGTGTTTCCCCCAGCTGGAAGAGACGCCAGTCCATCGCAGCGTTACTCAAGAAACAGGAAGAAAGAGTGAGAGAAAGTTGGGGCGAAAGAGTACAACAGGGGTCGCCTCCCCCATCCCTCTGCCAGAGCTTTTAGGTGTTTTCGCTCAAAAAACACACACAACGCCCGGTCTGAGAATCGAAACCGCGATCCTCCGACCGCGAGTCCGCTGCCCTAACCACTGGGCCATTGCGCCTCCACAACAGTAAATATAGCAACAACAAAAACCCCCCAGTTAAAACAACAACAACAACAACAAAAATAGTAACAACAGCTGAAATAGTAACGATAGTTAGAAAAATAGTCACAGCATATAATTAGTCACGCATAAGGAGGGAATGCGTCTACATGGGTTGTTCGACTTGTAAACAATAGGTAAATCTCAATCAAATTATACTTCGCTCCTCGAAATAAAGGATTACATAGAAATAAGATTATATAGTCATATATATTTACAGTATGTCAAAGAAAAGCCAGTATGGTCACGGTTGGAAGGTATTTGATTATAAGCAGACATGTTGAGATTTAACTTGTGTATAAACAACAATAACAATGAGCCCTAGCGGCGACTACTAGCTATAATAATATCCGCACTAACACCATTGCCACCATAGCAACATTAGTTCCACAGTAACAACCCCATCATAGCAACGTCACCACCAAGCAACATCACCACCATAGCAACATCAGCACCATAGTGACATTACCATCATAGCAACATTGCTACTATAACAATATTATTCATCATAGTTTTTAAGTTGGCGAGCTGACAGAGCCATTATCACGCCCGGCAAAATTCTTAGAGACATTTCGTCTGTCTTTGTGCTTTGAGCTCAAATTCCGCCGAGGTCAACTTGACCTTTCACCTTTTTGGGGTTGATGAAATAAGCACCCGTTCGCTACCGGGGTCAATGTTGCCCCGCCCTTAAATTGTTGCCCTTGTGCCAAAATTAGAAACCAGTATTATCACCCACAGCAACATCACCACCATAGTAACATGGATTTCAAAATTTGGCACAAGACTAACAGTTTGGGGGGCGGGGGATGGGCTAAGTGAATTAAATCGATACCAGAACTCAACTGGTACTTATTTTATCGATCCGAATGGGTGAAAGGCAAAGTCGATCTCGGCGGAATTTGAACTGAGAACGTAAAGACGGACGAAATGCTGCTAAGCATTTTGACCGGCGTTCTAATTCTGCGGGTCGCCACCCTATCACCATAGCAGCATCACCATCATAGCAACATTACGATCATAACAACATCATTATCATAGCAAGGTTGCCACAGTAGCAACATTACCACCCTAGCTACATTACCTATTTCTTTATTACCCACGAGGTGCTAAACATAAAGGGGACAAACAAGGACAGACATAGGTATTAAGTCGATTACATCGACCCCAGTGCGTAACTGGTACTTAATTTATCGACCCCGAAAGGATGAAAGGCAAAGTCGACCTAGGCCGAATTTGAACTCAGAACGTAACGACAGACGAAATACCTATTTCTTTATTACCCACAAGGGGCTAAAGACAGAGGGGACAAACAAGGACAGACATAGGTATTAAGTCGATTACATCGACCCCAGTGCGTAACTGGTACTTAATTTATCGACCCCGAAAGGATGAAAGGCAAAGTCGACCTAGGTGGAATTTGAACTCAGAACGTAACGACAGACGATATACGGCTACGCATTTCGCCCGGCGTGCTAACGTTTCTGCCAGCTCGCCGCCTCATTATCGCAATGCCATTACCAAGGCTGTATTTAACGATCAGGTCCATCTCAATGCTATGACGCAACACAACAGCACCGGTCAAATGACAACATGTTTACATTTAATGAGATTGTTACCATCATTCGCCGGTTTATAATCAAACTTATCTTTATCGTTAGCAACAACATGACTTCCAATATCCCCGTTAGCATCGATATCATCATTACCACCAACAATATGACCATTGCCACTCCACAATCAGCAACGATATCATATTAGCGCTATATAGGGCGGTGAGCTGGCAGAAACGTTAGCATACTGGGCGAAATGCTTAGCGGTATTTCGTCTGCCGTTACGTTCTGGGTTCAAATTCTGCCGAGGTCGACTTTGCCTTTCATCCTTTCGGGATCGATAAATTAAGTACCAGTTACACACTGGGGTCGATATAATCGACTTAACCCGTTTGTCCTTGTTTGTCCCCTCTATGTTTAGCCCCATGTGGGTAATAAAGAAACATATCATATTAGCTCCAATGATACCTTCATTAGTAACAATGGTATTTCCATTAGCACCAATGATACCATCATTAGCACCAATGCCATCAATAAAACGCAACTAACAAATGAGCCTCTACGTTGGTTGTCACTCGACCTGGTCAGAATATGCGATCTAATCCATTCGAATCCCCTTCAAATTGTATCCTATCGTCTTACATAAGGCAAGGGCAAGTAATGTTACATACCTTTAAAAAATGGTCATTGTTGGAATATGCTTGCTCATAAATCTGACCAGTTTGAGAACTGACCTGGGCTAACACTACCACCATCAACAAGAATAACAACAATGAAAACCATCAATATATTATCACGACAAACGATATTTTTACCATCAGTAAACCAGTCACAAGATTAGAACCAGCACCCTTGCTCTCGACAATATGTATTCTAATGACTCAACAGCCACAATGTCATAAATTCTAACCATTGTCTCCATATCAGGAATCTATCACCATAGCAATATACCATGGAATACTAAGCCTGAATCAGAGCAAAATAATTTATAATCAAGGCAACTCAATGAGTCATTTAAGCGTAAAGCAAAAATATATATATAAAAAAAAGTAAGTATGTTAGTATTTTGTTAAAGGAAGGAATATCTCACGCCTCGGTACACTAATATATCTCCATTTTGGTATTTACTAAATTGATTTGTCGATCGGAGCTCTGTTAGTTTTTGTTCTTGAATTTATCAGATGAAGCGCGCAGTTCAAAACATTAGATATCTCTTCTCCAACTTACGTCATTCTGCTTTAACCAAAGCGATTCTGAAGCTAGCTGTGACCAATCGATCTAGACTGCACATTGTATTTTTTTGCAGTTTTGTCTGCTGCAAATCAACCAGCACCGACACACCCATATTCTACTGCCCCTCCTCCTTTATCCAGTCTACTCTCTCTATCTTTCCTTATCATATCATTCTTTCTTTTTCTCTCCTCCTCTCTCCTTCCTTTCCTTGTTCTTGCACCCTCTGAGCTTTCAACCAAGCTTGAGTAATCTACGCTGCTTGTATTGTAAAAACGACGGCTACAAGAGACACTTCGATCGTTTGAATGCCAGATCCTATCGCTTTCTGTTTATCGAAAGTAGAAACAACGAGAGAGAGAGAGAGAGAGAGATAGAAAAAATAGAAAAACAAATGAATAGGCCCAAACAGTAACAAAAAGCAATATAAACAGGAAGAAAATGTGAGAGCAGCATGCTAGAGAATAACCAGGAAGCTGTACATGTTTCCATTATTATCCAACGTGGTAGAACGTGACATGGTGCTCACGCGATGGCCACGTCTCCGCCACGGAATAACTTTTGGCAAATTTTCTTTTCATCTTCTGTGCTTCTAGGTTACTAAGATGTTCATTTATTGATCTATTGATCACACCATTCGATAATTTAAATACCAAAACCTTCAACATTCCAAATACAACTTATGAATGGTGAACAATACTTATCAGCACATATCGCATTACCAGTAATATGTAATGAAGGGACAAATTGCCCGAATTACGGAGTGGGAGCGCTAAGCAGTGGACTGGCAATAACATTGCAAATTGCCCTAATGTAGTAGTAGTAGTAGTAGTAGTCGTGGTAACAGTAGTAGTGTAGTGTGCATTTGTTAAAGACTTGTACAAAAGTGGAGATGTATTACACTAAATGCGTTACAGTAATTAGCACTATCTCTCTAGCTTCGAAGTTCAATTCTCACTGGAGTCGAATTTCTTATTAATCTATTGGGGTCGAAAATATAAGTACCAATAATATACTGATCAAGGCCACTCGATCATAACTGTGCTAGATTTAGAAGAAGAGAAGCCCTTGGCTATTCCACTTGGTAAGTCTCTCCCAAAAAGCCTCTAACCTTTTTTTCTCTCGTTTTTTTCTCTCCTTTTTTTCGCTCCTTGTTTCTCTCCTTGTTTTTTCTGTGTCCCTTTCTGTAGAAGAGCGTAGGCTCGAAACGTAAAAGACTTTTTCTATTCCTGAGCGTTATACTAATACATCTGTTTGTTTAGTACACCACCTCTCTTCGTCTTTTGTTTTTTTCGTAAACTCTCCCTATATATCTATATACATACCACTTGACTAGAGACCTCCGTACTGTCACTGCCGCTAGATTTCAAACTCCTAGATATCAACCTGCAAAATCTATTAGCAAAGCCAGTTCTGCTTCATCCCTGGAAGACAACAACTATTAAAAAAAAAATGAAAACATCAGAGGAATTGACCTTCAGATTCATCAAAGTAATACCTAAAGATCAGTTAAAGTGATAGTCGCAACATTTTAACTTTAGATACACACATAACAAAATCTTGTAAGGCAGGATTTCTTAAAGTGGAGCATGGCAATATTTTGGTGGAGTTGGGATTACTTCAGAATAAGTAACAAGTGACTAAAATGTGTAAAAAAGTTTTAAGACTTCTATAGAATATGTGTGCGTGTGTACGTGTACGTATGTACATACGTATGTATGTATGTATGTATGTATGTATGTATGTATGTATGTATGTATGTATGTATGTATGTATTATGTATGTATATATGAATGTTATGTATGTATGTATGTTATGTCAGGTCACTTTCGAGTGCTACTGGTAACATGTAACCCAGTACAACCTGTTGCATAGTCGGCCGTCGGCGACTAAACCGCAACCCCCACCAAGCTTGCTTGGTGAGGAGGGTTTTATTGGACACCCTGCGGGATGAAAAACAAAACCCGTCAATGGGCGGAGGAACTCTTGAGAGTCAACGGCCATCCAATAAATGTCTTAAGGCTGTATCATGCGCGGGGACATAGAAATAATCGGACTGAATACTCGATCGCGCGGTTTTAACCATTGGGAGTGAAGGACTCCTAGCCTTTTTAGGGCATCCTTCTAGGAAGGTACTCAGGTAACTGGATAACTCCGACATAAAATCTGCGGCTCAGTGGTTACCGATGATGTTGACTTGTTATTCTTTTCGGGTTATGGCTGCTGTTGCTTAGTGAGTGGGATTGACTCAGTGCACAGCCTTTCCTCACTTAAAAAAAATCTTCTTGCACAGGCATTGCACGATAACAACATTGTTCATGATTGTTGATGGTGCTGTGAGTCTCAACTGAATGGCTGGCTGTAGCCTTAAAAAGCAAATAATAGTCACATGTGATCACAGCACCAATAACAGTTAAGCTTCGTACAATGACCATACTCGATAACGAGGGGGCAGTCATCATGTATGTATGTATGTATGTATGTATGTATGTATGTATGTATGTATGTATGTATGTATGTATGTATGTATGTATGTATGTATGTATGTATGTATGTGTGTATGTAGGTAGGTAGGTATCTGTAGATACGTATATAGGTATATGTATATACACGTATAAACATACATGCAAATATATATATATGAGTATAAATATATATATATATATATATATATATATATATATATATATGTATGCGCTGGTTGGTCATGTGATTCGTATGGATGTAGACAGTTACATATAGAAGTGCTGATCACTTAAACTTGTGGAAGAGGGAAACCCAGGAAGAAATGGGGCGAAGTATTGAAGGTCGATATCAAGACACTTGGCCTCACAAAGGAAACGACTAAGGGCCCTGATATCTGGCACAATGCCGTACTCAAGAAGACTCATTCGTCGCAGCAGGATTGATACCGGTGCGGGTGCCACATAAAAAGCACTCGTATTGGTATCGCGTTAAAAAGCACTACTGCTGGCGCTGCATAAAGAGCACTCGGTACACTCTGTGAACTGGTTGGCGTTAGGAAGGGCATCCAACCGTAGAAAGCATACCAGAACAATGGAGCTCGGTGCGGCCCCTGGCCTTACCATCTTCAGTCAAACCATTCAACCCATGCTTGCATGGAAACCGAACGTTAAATGACGTTGATGATGATAATGATGTACATACGTACATACATACATATATACATACATACATATATACATACATACATACATACATACATACATACCATACATACATACATACTCATACATACATACATACATACAACATACATACATACATACATACATACATACATACATACAACATGCCTACATACCTATATATGGCAAATATACACATTATATATATATATATATATTATATATATATTATATATATATATATATATGTGAAGTATTTTGCCATCTAAATATGGCTAACCACTAAGGGTGGATGTTACTGTAGCTTGTAGCCCCAGAAGAACATCTTCTCCAGCTGGCTATTGACACACTTTCTGTGTCCTATCGGTATTTGCAAAGGGAAGCCATCCTTCCCATCGTCAACCTACATGATACGCACGGACTCGAGTTTCTGGGTATTGACCCGTCATCAGCGCACGACAATCACCGGTTATCGATGAAAAGGGTCCCAATGCAAATACATATATCCTTTTTCCAGTGATTTTTCTTCACTGATCATGAAAAAGTGTAAACAAGCAATAATAAATCTCTGAACGCGGTATAGACAGTAACTACACGTCAATGCAGGTATAGACAGTAACTGCACGACAATAGCCAGCTGGAGATGTTCTCCTGGGGCTACAAGCTACAGTAACATCCACCCTTAGTGGTTAGCCATATTTAGATGGCAAATATACTTCACATTGTCGTGCAGTTACTGTCTATACCTCGTTCAAAGATTTATTATTGCTTATATATATATATATACATATTATATTACACACATATACACACATATGTACACAGTTGAGCACATAAGTACAAAACAAGGAGGGGAAAATAGTACTCGAATACCAAAGGTAGAGTATTATATACTTTTCATTAAAGCTGCAAAATTATCGCTGGACTGTTACTCAGAGTTTCACTTTCCCGTTCGTCGGAGAGTTGTGATAATTCAACATTTTACACAACTATCCGACGAACGGGAAAGTGAAACTCTGAGTAACAGTCCAGCGATAATTTTGCAGCTTTAATGAAAGTTTATGCATATATATATATATATATATATATATTCACACACACAAATATATATATATATATATATATATATATATATATATATATATATATATATATATAATATATATAGAGAGAGAGAGAGAGAGAGAGAGAGAGAGAAAGAGTATAATATATATATACGTGTGTTGTGTATGTGTGTATATATATTCAATGGGGCAAAGGAAATAAATATCAGTAAAATATTTGTTTGATTTTATTGATTCACAAATCAAATTGTAACGAGACAGAATCTCTCACCAATCAGAGTTTTGATTATATGTTGTTGTTTAAGTTATTGTTTAGCCTCCATATCAGCCCCGAAAGGCAGCGCTATGGCCGGACGTATTCCAGTCCTGATCTTTGTCTTTTTTTTATATAATTTATAAAAGAAACCAATATTTTGCGGGTGTTACAGGATAGCAAAGGTTTTGGTGGCAGGAGAAAGTCATCTTCAATCCATTTTTTATTTGAATCTGAATTGCTAACTCCCAGTTCTGAACTCACTCTGCCCTACAAGGTAGTATTATTGGTGGAATGCATTGTTGTAGTTACGTGGCTGAGGCTGAGAATTAGGACACTGTAACAATCAGTTCATGGGTCTTGGGTTCCCGTCTGATGGTGAACAGTGTCTGTGCCGGAGGAAGAACAAATAGGCAGATCTGAGCCCTCATCTACATGATACTATACAATTGACAGGCAAGTTGATAACAATATTTATCAATTCCTTTGGTGTTGCTGAAGCACTTTAATAAAAAGAAAACTCATCTCCACCGATTTTGATGATGAGTATACGATCAACTGAAGCGTCTGTTCACTGGATCATAATGTAAGTGGCTGGGTTCTTCACAGACACGTGCACTAGTAATTCTCGCATAGAATCAGCACAACTCAGTGTGACCCGAGACTGAACCTTTAGATAACTGATACAGTCTATCTGGTGGATACCCTGCAGATTCTGTCTACTTGATTTAACTCACAATGTTTGGATCAACTCGAAGCTATAGTAAAAGTCACTTGCCCAAGAAGCTATCCGGTGGGATTGAACCGATACCTCATAACTGCAAAGCGAACTGCTTAAACACATGGTCATGCCTACATCTATATAGACAGGAAAAATCGTTAGAGTATTCGATAAATGGCTTTGTGTTCAAATCCACTCTAAGGTCGACTATGCGCATCATTCTTCCGAGGTCAATGAACAAAAGAATGTTACTATTAAGTAATGGGATCGATTTAATCAAAACCAAATCAGAGGTTGGAGACCCCAAATCCAATACTGTTCTCTTGTATTTTCTACGGCAACACGATTGCTAAATGGTATTGACATTTGTCCTTCTTTTGGGCAATA
>NC_043006.1:5842258-5849758 GCF_006345805.1 Octopus sinensis | reverse complement strand
TTCACTACCATATGTACACTATTTACTACCATATATACTCTATTTATTACTATATAGAGCAGTGGTTGTCAAGCAGGGTTCATGTAACCCCTGGGGGTCCATGTAAGCAAAGTAGTAAGTTGGGGACTCACAGTAGTTCGTTCAGGGCCCATGAAACATTTTTGCTTTGGGTGTATTTCTTGCAAGAAACAGCAATATTTCTTTCTCAAATGTTTTATAGAGGTCAACCTATACAAGTTAAAGTGTGAAAAAACAAAATAGGAATTTCTAAAGAAGATTCTATAAAACCTGTTTCTAAACATCGAATGTTTATGAGGTTCACCAGAGTAAAATAGCAATCAAAGGGGTCTAGAGGTAAAAAATGATTAAGAACCACGGGTTTACCAACAAATATTCCTTGACAAATAGAAAATGAATGTCTTGATCTGGTTGAAAGAATATAGAGTCAGTATTTTTGGAGGTTGTTAGATGTGCGTTTAAAATGTTACTGAAGACATACCAACATGAAAAACCAACAAATTTAGGTGCCATCTGAAATGGAATCGCGTCGAAGGACACAGATGCGAGGGTATATATAAAGTGATGTCAATACTAATTCATTTCGTTTGAGTAGGCACTATGTGAAAGTAAATTTCTCTACAAATCCTCTTACGTAGTTTCACCAACTTTTGTCTCATCAAAGTTCTTTATTGAGTTGAGTAGACGACTATTAGAAAGGCAAAAATTAATATTCAAGATTTTTACTGTTGAAATCTATCGAGTCTTTGGGTTCGATAATCATTATTGGTAATATTTAACTGTTGAGTTACAGACTGCGATGACTTCTCTACATTTATTTCGTCTTCCTAACCACACATTCACAACACTTCAGGAGTTATTCAATCACTCAAGATGATGATTCAAATTCAAGCACACTATGTCTTAAAAGTGTAAAACTCCAAGTTTTAGACAAAAACAAAACAAAAACTCTGACATTATTGTATCTATGGTTCGAATCCGAACATATTCTGCAGTGTTACGTTAGGCTGAGATAATTCTCAAGAAAATTTACTGATAATATAAAGACTCCAAAAGAGAGCTCCAGTGTTTTCATTCGGACATGGGGTTCATGGGCAAGAAGCTTACTCTGCCGTGTATAAATTTCGTGTGTGCTAGTGAAATTTGAACGATAGCACGATGAAATTATTTAGGTTATAAAGTACATATACTTCGGTATTATAAGATGCATAACAATATTAAAATGGTAAAGATAAGGCCGCCAGCTGGCAGAATCGTTAGCATGCCGGGCCAAATGCTTTGCGGCATTTAGTCCGTCTTTACGTTCTGAATTCAAATTCCATTGAGCTCGATTTTGCCTTTCGTCCTTTTCGGGTAGAGAGCGGTTACATAAACGACAATGGATAACTGCGGCTTGAGTTTTGCACACTCAATGGACACCAACACTTACTTTGAGAGTGTTTTGGAGATATATCCCTTCTTCAAATACTGGCACCAAATACGCCAAATATTTATAAGATACCTGTTTTTTTTTATTACCCACAAGGGGCTAAATATAGAGGGGACAAACAAGGATAGACAAACGGATTAAGTCGATTACATAAACCCCAGTGCATAACTGGTACTTAATTTATCGATGAAAGGCACAGTCGACCTCGGTGGAATTTGAACTCAGAACGTAGCAGCAGACGAAATACCGCTAAGCATTTCGCCCGGCGTGCTAACGTTTCTGCCAGCTCGCCGGCTGAAGATACTGTCCTTTGAGAAGTGTGTTTCTGACTCGATCCTTGCAGAGTGCCGAATGTGACTCACATCACTCGCTGCAAGAGTAAACTTCAACCAAAGAAAGTGCACTATATGAAACGAGCCGGCAAGTAGTGCATTAATGTTATTATGACACTGCATGCAGACAAATGGGCAGATTCCATCCATTTACTGAAAGATACCCTCTCTGCAGACCCACCATACAGAAATGCACAGATCAGATTCTCTCAGAGATATCACCCACAGTATCTCACTGAACACCTTTAGTCAAAAACGGAGTAAGACACGGGACTAGCTTGGAACAAGTTCAAGCAAACTCGCTGCTTGCATCTAGGTGAAGTATGCTACACTACTTGTACTTAAACGCTACCTCGCCTAGGCAATCTTGCAAGCATTAAAAACAACAAAATATAAGACCTACAAAACGCCTAGACGCTAATACTGTTGACAATACCCATGCAAAGCTATTCAAGCATCGTTTGGCACAGGTGACATCCATGGTGTGTATGGGTGGTTCAGCATAGCCATGAACAAGACAGCAACTCTTAAAACCATAACAGGTGAGACCATAAAAGACAAAGGCAAGCAGATTAAACGATCGGTAGAGCATTACTCTGAACTCAGTTTCATAAGAAACACCAGCTTGAACAGAGTGCCAGCTACTGTGGGACACCTGCCAGAGGTGAAGGAACTAGACACACGGCCAGCTGCTGAAGAACTGTGTAAGGCTAATAATTGCCTTTCCACGGGCAAGGCACCAAGATTGGATGGCATTCCACCAGAGGCCATCATGTGTGGAAAGAGCATTTCGTTACTAGGCGTATACAGACTACTGTGACAGTGTAGGAAAGGAGTAATAGTGATACAGGACACGAGAGAATGGAATACTGTCACCCTGTGCCAGAGATATACAAAGTTCTGACAGAAAATCTGGTAGAAGCCTGAAAATGTTGAAGGGTGTATATATATATAGGCGCAGGAGTGGCTGTGTGGTAAGTAGCTTGTTTACCAACCACATGGTTCCGGGTTCAGTCCCACTGCGTGGCACCTCGGGCAAGTGTCTTCTACTATAGCCTCGGGCCGACCAAAGCCTTGTGAATGGATTTGGTAGACGGAAACTGAAAGAAGCCCGTCGTATATATATATATATATATATATATATATATATATATATATATGCGTGTTTGTGTTTGTGTGTCTGTGTTTGTCCCCCTAGCATTGCTTGACAACCGATGATGATGTGTTTATGTCCTCGTTACTTAGCGGTTCGGCAAAAGAAACCGATAGAATAAGTACTGGGCTTACAAAAGAATAAGTCCCGGGGTCGAGTTGCTCGATTAAAGGCGGTGCTCCAGCATGGCCGCAATCAAATGACTGAAACAAGTAAAAGAGAGTAAAAGAGATATATATATATATGTATGTGTGTGTGTGTGTGTGTGTGTGTGTTTGTGTGTGTATGTATGTATATATATATATATGATATATATATATATATATATGATCTCTGTCTCTCTGCACACACACATACATACATACATACACACACACATATCAGGAGACAGCAACAACATTACACACAAACATACACACATGTATACGTAATGATTAGTGCCTGTGCTCAACACAGCGCGTATTACAGAACCTCAGACAAATTTATAGTTAAATTAGCTTTTTATAACTTATATTATCGAACTGTAGGCGGGGTGAAAACATTTTGAGCTGTCTTCGTATGCAACATGGGTGTGCGCGTGTGTGTGTTTGTGTGTGTGTGTGCGTGTGCGTCTGGGTGTATGGGTGCACGCGCGCGTGTATTTATGTATGTCTGTATCTATGTATACATATACACACACAGAGTGAAGCGTGAAGCACGCACGTACATACTTACATAGACATGCATATATGATATATGTGTATAAAATTATGTGTATATATATATATATATATATATATATATATATATATATATATATATATATCTCTTTTCTTTTACTCTCTTTTACTTGTTTCAGTCATTTGACTGCGGCCATGCTGAAGCACCGCCTTCTAATTGAGCAACTCGACCCCGGGACTTATTCTTTGTAAGCCCAGTACTTATTCTATCGGTCTCTTTTTGCCGAACCGCTAAGTGACGGGGACATAAACACACCAGCATCGGTTGTCAAGCAATGCTAGGGGGACAAACACAGACACACAAACACACACACATACGTATATATATATATATACATATATACGACGGGCTTCTTTCAGTTTCCGTCTACCAAATCCACTCACAAGGCTTTGGTCGGCCCGAGGCTATAGTAGAAGACACTTGCCCATGTGGTTGGTAAACAAGCTACTTACCACATGTGGTTGTAAACAAACTCTTAAAGACTTCGCCGGTTACGACGACGAGGGTCCCAGCTGATACGATCAACGGAACAGCTTGCTCGTGAAATTAACGTGCAAATGGCTGAGCATTCCACAGACACGTGTACCCTTAACGTAGTTCTCGGGGATAATCAGCGTGACACAGAGAGTGACAAGGCTGACCCTTTGAAATACAAGCACAACTCATTTTTGCCAGCTGAGTGGACTGGAGCAACGTGAAATAAAGTGTCTTGCTCAAGGACACAACGCGTCGCCGGGAATCGAACTCACAACCTTACGATCATGAGCCGAATGCCCTAACCACTAAGCCACGCGCCCTCACAAGTAAACAAGCTACTTACCATGTGGTTGGTAAACAAGCTACTTACCACATAGCCATATATATATATATATATAATATATATATATATGTGTATGTATATATATATATATACTTAGATAAACTTAGATATGTTTCGATCAAAGATTGGTCCAGGCCATGTATAACTTAATAGCACCACCTGATAGGATTATCTAAATCCTGTTTAAGTCAAGTTTTGTTTATCGTCCATTCAAGTAGTGAGTTGTATCCAGGTATGGGTGGCTTATCTGGTATTCCTTGAAAAAAACTGTCCAGACTCCGTTTAAAGGCGATGGGATCCTTTTCCTCTTTGATTTCTTTCGGGACAATGTTAAACATGGCAGGGCTCTGTTGAGGAAAAGAAATTGTGTCGCAGTGTACCTATATGTTGTGATCATGAATAGAGCAAGGGACGTATGGCCCGTGGTCCCAGCCTTGGATGAACCTTGAAACTAATGTTCAGGTCGTTTGGGCAATGCTGGCGGTATATTCTCCACATCGTACAAATGATGTGCCGTTCACGGCGGCGGCGCTGGAGAGAGTAGAGTTTCAAGGTTTTAAGGCGGTCCCAGTAATCGAGATTAGTCATGCCTTCAGTTCGTTTAGCGAGTGCCCTCTGGGGTGATTCAATCCTCGAGATGTTTTGGTTTGTATGGGGAAACCACAGGGGGCAGCAGTATTCGAGGTGTGGCCGTACAAAGGAGGAGAAAAGTGGAATGATGTCATCTGTTCTCTGGACCGGAAGGTTCTTAAGATCCAGGAACTCATCCTACGAGCTAGAGTATTTGTCGTTGTATATATATATTTACACACACACATATATGTCGTTGTATATATATATATATATATATATATATATATATATACATGTATACAAAAAAGTGTGTGTGTGTGTGTATAAATACGTGTGTGTGTATCTATATACATACATAGATACACACACACACACACATATATATGTATATATGTATCTATATATATACACACACACAGATATATATATATATATATATATATATATATATATATATATATATATATATAATGTGCGTAGATATACATATAAAAATATGATATGCATATATGACTCACGTATGCACATGCATGTCACCACCTATACACAAACATACATAACAGTATGGCTGGATGCGTGTTTAAGTGTGAGTGTACATGTGTCTATACGTATACATGCATGTGACATACATACATACATACACACCTGTCTGTGTGTACGTGTTTATATATATATATGTATGTATATATGTCTAACGTGTAGACATGATAGAGGACAGGATCGTAGACTTTACGTAACAAGTGTCTTCACAGAAATAGCGCCATCAGCAGAAAATATTTAGTATTTCCTGCAAACGTACTGGCATTCTTCCACTATGGAATTAGATGAGATCTGATAGCTTATGGTGGATATATTAATCACCAATTTTCATTAATCGTCTGCTCGTGTATCAATCTTTGACTTTTATATATTGTATGTCAACAGTAGACTGTATTGAAGCAGCCCTGCACTTTATCTCCAGACAAAAGAGTGAACGCGTAAAGAACATTATGGGAGGAAGTGTAAATTCCTCTGAAAAGAGAAAAAGTGTTACCATGGCGACCAAACTATGAAATATCTACGAATGCTGGCTGAGACAACAGTATTGATTTTTGCTCTCCTGCCCCAGCCTCATCTCACTCTCCACCTTCCTCAGACGCCGTCTTTTAAATATTGATCATGCCATGCACATACGCCTCTCCTACCTTCCTCTTCCTGTAACACTTTCTGCTTTTATCATTTGCCTTTACTCCATTCACTCGTTCTTCGACTCACTCGCATCTCCACACTCTCAGCATCTCCATCGTTTCCTTAGTTTTGTCTCGACTCTCTCCTTTACATTCCTGCTTCCTCATTCTTTTTCTCATTCCCACATCTGACGTGCACCGCCCCCCACCCTCTATTTTCCTCTTTCAATCGCTCTCTGCTCTGCATTTACTTTTTCGCCGTAAGTAGGAGGAGACGAGTTTTTTATTCTTTCTTTTTGTATCTGATAGGTTTTTACTGTTACTCTTCAGACTATTATTTCTTCACCTCTACTTCCTCTCATTCTAACATTTTCAACACTAAAGTATTCTAATTTAATTCCTTTTCCCAAGACTTTATTCACACAACTCCTTCCTTGCGAATCTTTTTCCCTCTATTCCAGAAATCGTTAAGTTGCAAATGATTAGCAATAGACCAAAAACTGATTCGTGAACAGAATTGGTTTCGCAACAACCAGTTGTTGTCTGAAACATAAAAATAGTTGTTGCAGCTACGGCTTCATCTCAGTGAAGCCATTTCCACACAATCTTCCTAATATAAGATTTTGCTCTGATAAACACACAACGAAAGTGTTTCATTTTCTTCCTGAAGTTCACAAATAACAAAGTATTTCTTTCCGTTAAAGCCATCATCTATTTGGAGATAACTCAACAGTCAAGGTACATAAACCATGATCGGAATACAACGACAAATCTCTCTCTATATAAAGCTGAAGTTGTCTGTGTATGGCAGGTTTGGTAGCCTTCAACTAACACTATCTCCTCCGAGACCCTGCGGCACAAGTTGACCAAAATTGAGAGTATGATAGAAGAAGGCTTGCGCTTCCTTCCGTAGAAGAAAAAAAAATTCAAATCGGACCATGTTAACACCAAAAATTATTTACATCAAAAAGGTGCTTTTTTTCTATGAAAATCCCTATTTTTTACGATTTTTTTTACTGCTGTATCACCATTTTCCCGTGTATTTCAACCAAAAAGAATAACATGCTACATAATGCAAAATTTTTACTTTTCAAAAATTCCAATTCCAAAGGGTCGCAACAATTCCGAGCAACGCCGGGTGATACTGCTAGTATATTGACAATGCTAAGTGTTATACGAAACTAAATATATCAACAAAGGATCGGCTTTGCTCTGGGAACCGAGGTTCATTACTTATCAAGTAAGCAATTGGTTACGTCACGAAGACATGGTTTCTGAAGTTTACAGAG
>NC_043006.1:5814758-5832258 GCF_006345805.1 Octopus sinensis | reverse complement strand
TCAGTTTCCGTCTACCAAATCCACTCACAAGGCATTGGTCGGTCCGGGGCTATAGTAGAAGACACTTGCCCAAGGTGCCACGCAGTGGGACTGAACCCGGAACCATGTGGTTGGTAAACAAGCTACTTACTACACAGCCACTCCTGCGCCTCTGAATTTTTATTGTTTGTTTTTTAAAGCTTCTTTTATTTTCGTAATACACTCATCACCTACAGCTTTCATTCTTATATCTTGTGCCGTCAATGGTAGTTCTTGGATAACGTTCGTCATAACACTTTTAATTTCACTTTCTGCCTCCAGTACGGCTATAACAGTCTCTTCTAGTGGTTCCATATTTTTTGGAATTAATCTCGAAAGGCAGTCTGCATGACCAATTTTTTCCGATGGAATGTATTGCATTTTGAAATTATAATTTAGTAATATTACACCCCAGCCAGTTCGCAGTATGAGTCGGTATCCCTTTTTGGACCCATAAATCGACAGCAAAGGTCTAAGGTCTGTTTGCAATAAAAAAAAAAAACTTCTTCCATGCAGAAACTTGTGAAATTTTTTAACTGCAAAAATAATTGCTAGGATCTCCTTTTCAATTTGACTATGTCTCTTCTCAGCCGCTATTAGTGAACGCGAAACTTGAACCACTGGTTTTGTACTTCCGTCTTCGTATTTATGAAGACCTAAGCCTGCCGGATAACTGGCCTAGTAGTGTATTTGTCAAATTTATCATTGCCACATACAAGCGACTCTGCTATCCATCACCCCGTTACAAAACTGATTAATAATGCAAATAATACTAACATATTCAGCCTTAAAGTGAATGAAAGAGGAATGTGTGCAATGAATACAGTCGTCCAAAAAGGAACCATAAATGGCAAATGAGAAACTCGGTATCTCTGGAAACAAAGTAACAAGTTCAACGAGTCATTGAGTCATTGAGTGCCTTTACTGGAACCCACTCTGGTGCAATAATTTCGGCCAATCATTCTCCTGAGTCTTAGAGTTTTAAAACGGGCCGTAGGTACTGACCTATTCTCCTCTAAGTCATGTAAATAAATAAATAAATAAATAAATAAATAATAATAATAATAATAATAATAATAATAATAATAATAATAATAATAATAAAACAATTCCTATCATAGTAGGTGCATTAGGCATGATAAAAAAAATATTCAGACAAATACATAACAAAAACACCAGGACTTACAAACACATATAACATACAGAAAATTGCACTACTAGGCACTGCACACATCCTACGCAGAACACTTTCCATACAATAACCATCAGAGCATCACAACAAATCACAGCACATACCCAAGGCACACAGAGCTGCGCTCGGTAGTGAAGTGAAAGCACGCTATAAAAATAAAACTACTGAATAATAATAATAATAATAATAATAATAATAATAATAATAATAATAATAATAATAATAATAATAATGAATAAATAAGTAAATAAATAAAGATGATGACGATGAAGGTTAAAAAGGAAAAAATATCAAGTTCACCACTGTAAGAAATATTTACTAAAATTGGCAGGAGAATTGTAAGTTCTGCGGTGAACAATAGTATATCGTTCCTGAGGTCTAAACGATGATTGATTTATGTCCAAACCTATTTTATCAAGACACAAACAAACAGTTGGGAGTTTTGGAAATCTTCCAGAATACCATAGCAGTGTCGATTGTATGTAAAATCATGAGTGTATGCGCCATGTACGAATATGTTCACGTCTGTGTTTATTACATTCTAAGTGTTACAGTGTGTCCTTGATAGCAACAATTCGCCGCAGTTTTCTTGTTTGCTTTTTCAGAATAATAAAATCAAGTACAAATATGCTTCTTACCTCTTTTCCTAGATTTCAAATTGTTCTATTTGTTATTGTAGCACTTACTGCGGCAATTATTACCGACATTTCTATAGTAGTATTTCTTCTTTTGTGTCATATTCTTTTGGACTTAATTCATATTGTGAGGTGACCGGGGAGGCTTTATAATAAAATTCATGAAATGGTTCAATTTTTGTTGGTTGTAATCATGAAACAACATAGCGACTTCCATTTCCCCCAACATTCTGAAGTCGGTCGAAGAGATCAGTCATTAACGAATGATTCTGACCAAGATTGATGGAGTACTTGAATCAATTGATCATCGAACGTGACTTAAACATCCTGTATTTATTTTCATATAGGTCTCGGATTTTTATAGAGAATATATACACAATACATACGATGCCCCAGCATGGCCACAGCCTTAAGGCTGAAACTTATAAAAGAATAAAAGAATACGCACGCATACACACACACACATACATACATACTTTCATTCCTACATACAAACGTGCATACATGCATATATACATACAAACATGCATACATACACACATATATACTTGCATGCATACATACATACACACATATACATGTGCGTGCCCATCTATGTATGATTCTATGTATGTTTCTACACGTATATAAATATATGTATTATATACTTATACATATGTCCATATACATGTATATATGTGTATATATATATATATATATATATATATTATATATATATATATATATGTGTGTCTATATATATGATATGTGTGTGTGTATATATATATACTATGGACGAACACGCACCTCTCCTATGTATATATATGTGCATGTGTGTATGTGTGTATATAATATACATGCATACATACATACATACATTGGCGATTTTCTTCCTTTTTATTGGACTTTCCTCTGTTTCTGAAGAAGAGCGCCTGCTCGAAACGTTAAACCATCTTTCGTTCCTTCACTGAACGTCTGCTAATACTTTACATGTACCACGTCCTCGCGTTGCTGTTTTTTTTTCTGTGTTTCTTCTTCGTTTTTTGATATTATAATATATATATATATATATATATATATATATATATATATATATATGTATATATATGTATGTATGTATGTATATATATAAAGTGTATGTATGTATGTATGTATATATATAAAGTGAAGGCGCATGGCTCAGTGGTTAGAGCGTCGAGCTTACGATCGTGAGGTTGTGAGCTCGAATCCCGGACCGGGCTGCGTGTTGGGTTCTTGAGCAAGACACTTTATTTCACGTTGCTCCAGTTAACTCAGCTGTAGAAATGAGTTGCGACGTCACAGGTGCCAAGCTGTATCGACCTTTGCCTTTCCCTTGGATAACACTGGTGGCGTGGAGAGGGGAGGCCGGTATGCATGGGCGGCTGCTGGTCTTCCATAAAAAAACCCACCTTGCCCAGACTTGTGACTAGGAGGGTAACTTTCTAGGTGCAATCCCACGGTCAGTGTCGTGACCGAAGGGGATCCCAGATCCCAGATGTATATATAGATATAGATATAGATATAGATAGATAGATAGATAGATAGATAGATAGATAATAAGGATAAAAAATCACGTTAATGATTTTTATCAGGTAGTCAGCATGCTATAAAAATCCATAGGTAATTTATACATTAAATTAATAATAATATATAATGTATATGTATATTATTATTAATTATACACACAAGCAAACACACACAGACACAGACACACACACACACACACACACACACACACACACACACACACACACACACACACACATATATATATATATATATAATAAGGGTGAAAACTTGAATATTAATTTGATTGATATCAATTTAAAACCAGTGGTCTAGCATATAGAAAAATCTGAAGATTATTCAGAAAAATTATATTACATACATATAGGAAGGATGACCATTAAGTGGACATCCATTATGCTAGAAGTCGACCTATATGGTCTTACCACTAAGAAAAGATTGTTCTCAAGAAAATTTAGCAAATGCCAGAACGTAAGCGAGCAAGACAAATGAAAAGATACAAAATATAGAGATTAATCACAAACCCGGTTTCTTTGTTACCACTTACGTAATTACGTAGATGTCCGCAACTCGTCAGTGTGATCGTGATAGCAAAATATAATTTGCAGAACTATAAATGGAACGTCCGCATGAGATTGGACATGTATATAGTTCTACCAATTACATTTGGGGTTATATTTCAAAAGTCTTCGTTTTGGCGCGTCAAAATACCGGAAATAATTCTGCAGAAAATAATTCTCTGCAGAGAATTTTGCCGGTTAATACAAAATGGGACAAAAACTTTATTCTCTTATAGGTAAGTATATATATATATATATATATAATACAAAATGGGACAAGAACTTTGTTCTCTTATATCTAAGTATATATATATATATATATACTTTATTTAAAGCAGCAGAAAATTCAACAAAACCTGTTACTCTGAGTTTCCCGTTGCTTTAAATAAAGCATATTACTCTACCACTGGTATTTGAGTACTCTTTTTTCCACCTTGTTTCACATTTATGTGTTTACTCCGGTATATATATATATATATATATATATATATATATATATATATATATATATATATATATATATATATATATATATATATATATCTGGGAGATTCTTCTTATAGTAGAAGAAATAGCTAAGTTCTTTGGCTGGTATTTCTAAACGTTCGGTATGTAGCAAAGCAAATTCTTTTGCTGAACCCTAATTATAATTATATTCATAATTACATAAAGTAATGTATATATATATATATATATATATATATATATATATGTATGTATGTATGTGTGTGTGTGTATGTGTGTGTGTGTGTGTGTGTGTAAGGCACAATGGCCCAGTGGTTAGGGCAGCAGACTCGCGGTTGTAGGATCGCGGTTTCGATTCCCAGACCGTGTGTTGTGAGTGTTTATTGAGTGAAAACACTTAAAAGCACCACGAGGCTCCGGCAGGGGTGGTGGTGATCGCTGCTGCACTCTTTCGCCTCAACTTTCTCTCACTCTTCTTTCTGTTGGCCTGCGAAACGCATTGTGACCAGCGACGTGTAGCAAGATCTGATAGCCTGGTCGGTCATGGTAAGTACGGTGATATATGTATGTATGTATGTATGTATGTATGTATGTATGTATGTATGTATGTATGTATGTATGTATGTATGTATGTATATTAGTGTGTGTATGTGTGTGTAAGTACATATATAAGTTTGAATATATGTGTGTATGTACACACACACATACACATACACAAACACACACATACGTGCTTGTGCAATCATATACAAAAGTCGGGAGTATGGCAGAATCGGATGAAGCATCAGATATGATGCTTGGAGGAAATGCCAGAGAACTGACGTTGTGGAGGGAAAGGATAAGGGATATGTTTAGTAGCGAGGCATGGGGATGCGAGTGAACAGAACATGGATAGTGAGAAGAAGCGAGATGAGTGAGCTTGTAATGCCTGAGAAGATGCGGCACAAGGAAGAGCGACCATTATAGCGGCAGCAGAAACCCAAGAAAAGGAGCAGAAACCCAAAGGAGACTGAGTGCCTTCTTAGCGCGGTGGAATAAGTAGAAAACGCATAACACCAAAGGAAATACCATCAAAGGAAATATTCTTCGTTCGCATTTCTGTATCACTAAGCTTATCTTTTAAATCTTTCAGCTAATAAAATACTAAAGAACTGTAGCGGACGCTTAGTGAAATTCTCTCTCTGTCTGTCATATATAACATAGATACGGACATAGCAGATAACAGCTAACCTTCGGCCGCTTGGACCCTGTAGTTTCCACTACTCTGATTGGTTGGTATTGGCGCAATTTGTCTCTTGCTCTATTACGCGCCAAATGTGCAACCCAACCAATCTCAGCCTTCTGATAAGGTCCCGTGACACAGTCTTCTAAATTCTCCGTTGAAGCCTCCTAGTTCCTAGAAAAAGCTAGATCAACAAACCGTATTTCGTCTTTCGGTTCTAGACCTTCTAAGGTCTAACCACTGACCACAGAGCACACAGCCAGTTCCAGCGACTACACCAGCAACGACATGGAGAAACACATCAACACTTCGTCTAGCAGCATTCAGGACCTCCATCACCGTCGCCTTCATCTTATCGACGCCACCAACATCTCTACGTACACAGCAACTTCGCTCAGATCAAATCTTGCACACACAGACACACACTCTGCTAACACCTAAATAAAACCTTTCTCTTAACATTCTACGGTTGTGTCGTCTTTCTTTTCCTTCTGGCACTCATACTCATTTATCCATATTTTGGCTTTTATTGTAAAGCGACCTCTCTTTTCGCACGGTCGTTCTACAGAACCAGTAACACTCTAGGGTCAGTGTAATCGACTAGCCTGCCTACTAAACTAGCGCTCAAATAAAATCCTACTGTTTTAAAGGAGGAAGAGCATTAATTAATGTAATTATAGATACATTGTCTGAAAATAAGACGGGATGGTCATTAATGGAACGCCTTTTTTATATGCCTGCCCAATCTGTAATGATCTTGTGCGAAACAGCAAGATTTGATCTAATCTCAAAATATAAAAATAGTTTTATGGATAACTTCACAGGCAATATCTATCGCCTTAATGTCGACTGCAGTACTATTAAAATAAATTGAAATTGCAGGGTTTGGCTCCTAAAATTATGTATTAGCGCCCACTTTACTATCTTTACAGCGCTGTTTGAAGGTATCGTGTTATTTGTTGATTGTTTATTCAGATAAATATTAATATTAGTCTCAGAAAGCCTGGAATAGCTATAAGAAGCGGTGTAATATCGATTAGAGCTATTAATCCTTTATAAGACAACGCTCTCAAGTGTCTCTTTATCACTCGCCCAAGTTGCAATGATGTGCATCGAATGTAATTCTGACAAAGATTTCGTTTATCATTGAAAATGTGTTATTTTGTGATTGAATCAGACATGTAAACGCGAGATGTGTCAACATGAGAAGATAAGCCGTTATTAAAATGTTTATCGAGAAGAACAGAACTCGGCTGAAGAGCAAAATGGTGCAGAACGCAGATGGGGTAAACAGCATACGATCAGGTCTTCATAAAATAGCGTTTCTAATGCGAATCCGTTGATAGCTCTTTCATTTTATAGAAATGAAGCCACATTGCCAGATGTTCACTGCGTGGAATTTTGGGCAAGAAGCTCGTCGAACGCACACACACACACACACACACACACACACACACACACACACACACACACACACACACACACACACGCACACGCGTGCACAAATATCTATATGTGTGTATCCTTGTTTTGTTCCTCACCGCTGCTTGATAACAGGTGCTGGCTTGTTTTTGTCCCTGTAACCTAGTGGTTCGATAAAAATAACCGATAGAATAAGTATCAAGTTTAAAAATGAATACTAGGGTCGGATTCTTTTTTTTTGCTGTAACTTCAGGTTGACTAATTCTTTGTGAATGGAATTTGGCAGACAAAAACTGCAAAGGCCCCCATTTAGTGTGTTTGAGACAATACAATACAGTATAATATAATATGTATATATGTATACATATGTGTATATATGTGTGTGTGTATGTGTGTGTATGTGTGTGTGCGCGCGTTTGTGTGCATGTGAGTGTATGCTCGCGTGTGCATATGGATATTAACATTCATGTGTGAACATGAACGAAGCTGAACATTCTCAAAGTGTAACCCCAAGTTACCCCTTTCCGGCCTTCGGACGATTATGAAAATATAACCTTAGGGAAGAGTTTAAAAGTGGAGATATTTGAATAGCCAGACACAAATTCTGATTGGATAATATTAAAACAAAAGGTGCTTGTTACCTGACCAGGAACAGTTGTGTACAAAATAAAGCGATAGAGGGAAGAGAAGGAAAGAAGAGAGAGAGAGAGAGAGTGTGTGTGATAGCGAGAGAGATAGAGAGAGATAGATAGATAGATAGAGAGAGAGAGAGAAGGAAGAGAGAAGGAAAGAACTAATGCAAGCATGTAAGTTTTAAAATATGTATATGTAAATATAAACAAATATATGATCGGGTGTTGAAAAGTTCTTGGCTTTAAAGGTGTCGCGAAAGGCCTGGCTGGAGGTCCAACCTTCCGAGTTCTTTAACAGGGCTTAGAAAAACTGAAGGACCCCTGCAATAAGTGTGTGAATCTGACAGGAGAATATGTTGAATAAAATCATAATTAACTGAACCTCCTATATTTTTCTTTTACCCAAAGCCAGGAACTTTCCAGCGCCCCTTCGTAAGTTGAAAATTATTGTAAAATCGAAAGACTGCGTGCAGGTATGACACATACACGCAAACACACGCAGGTACACAGAGACATACAGACACTCAGACTGATACGCATGCGCACGCACAAGCACACATATAACACGAATGCATCTGTATAACAGCGATTGCTTTTATATGTGCATTAGCTAGCGGTTCGATATATACAGATCAATAAAATAAGTAGCACATTCAAAGAAGTAATGGGGTCGGTATGTTCAAGGAAACCGTTGAAGGTGGTGCCCCAGCTTGGTCGCAATACAATGAGAGAAAAGAGTAAAAGAATAAAAGAATATAGATTTTGGTTGCATTGTAGAACAATAATATGGAGAATGACAACTAAAATATTCATTTTCAATCACCAAAATTCATTGGCCCATATTCTTATTGATCTTTTAATTACCCCATATCACTATATAAACCATAATATTTTAATAGTACATTGCCCATTCTTATTCACGAAATCGATATTTAACTTCATGGGCGCAGATATGTATTGAAAGGTGGTGTCAAGTATAATTAAGAATGGGTTCGGTTACGATTGTGTGTTTAAGAATGGCTGTTGTCAGGTGTTCGAGTGCCACATGTGGCCCGCGTAGACTAATCCTTTTTATTTGTACATAACCATTAGAACAACAATAAAATTACTTTGATTTGCAATGTCGAAAGTTTATAATAATATCATAAAATGATAAAATATAATATTTAAACTTGGAAAGTGTAGGTTATATACTGAAGGGTAGGAAGGCAGCGAGCTGGCTGAAACGTTAGCACGCTGGGCGAAATGCGTAGCCGTATTTCGTCTGCCGTTACGTTCTGAGTTCAAATTCCACCGAGGTCAACTTTGCCTTTCATCCTTTCGGGGTCGATAAATTAAGTACCAGTTACGCACTGGAATCAATGTAATCGACTTAATCCGTTTGTCTGTCCTTGTTTGTCCCCTCTATGTTTAGCTCCTTGTGGGTAGTAAAGAAATATATATACTGAAGGGTAAACTTTTTCATGCTTTCATTTCTTACTGAAAATTCTCATGTATTTGCATTCATGCTTCATATTTATTTACCAAAATTTATTTTCCATTTCAAATATTTAATATTTTATATTTTGTCAGTATTAATCCAATGAATATTCGCACCCCAACTTCATTTCATATTCTTGCATTTTGGTGGGGCACTCATGGCCTCGTCTGGAAACTTGTCCCATGAAACCTGTCTTATTTAACACATGGAAGCAGTCTTATTTTATACAAGAAACCAGTTGTGTTCATACGTTTAATAGTCTTAATAGATCATGGTTGATACTTTGGGGAGAGTTATGCCCATTTTAAGTAAATGTTTGAGAACCATATGTGGTTCCCAAAACTGAAAAGGTTTGAGAACGGAACTAAATTGCATGAAGAACTTTCTCCGGTGTTGTGCCGTGTCTGTCATCCATCGATCTCATTTTCAATAATATCAAATGTAGAAATAACATTGACAACCTGTTTATCAACATGCTTTACGTCTATTTGTGGACACACGCTTCATTTGAAATATTTTTTTGTTTCTACAAATAAATCTTTAACCAGTCTATTATCAATTAGTAATGCTATAATTAAAATAAGTTTCAATACGAGAGCATTCATTGGAAGTAATTAACAAAAAATTGGCATGCAATGACCATCAGCTTGTTGAGAACATTGTTTTGCGAAGCTTGTCTTTAGCACACTAGAAATATAAGCTTCGTTATCAACGCTAGAAATCAAATTTTCTAGCTATTAGCTGTAATAACTATGCATTAATTTGGGATGTTTCTAGAAATATTGACTTCAAATTTTAGTACAAGGCCAGCAAATTTGGGGCAGGGTGTAAGTCGATTATATCGACCCTAAAGTTCAACAGACACTTATTATCGACCTCGAAAGGATGAAAGGCAAAGACAACCTCGGCGGAATTTGAACTTAGAACATAAAGACAGATGGAATGCCGTTAAGCATTTGGCCCGGTGTCTTATGTTTCTGGAAATATAACTGCCGACTAACACACAGTATATGCAAACAAATCATCCTTTTGCACAGTTGCATTCTCTCTTTCAGTGAAACAAATATTCACAAGATTCTTTAGGCAGTTTGAAATTATCGGATTATATTTGCTGAATCTGACATATTGTTCGTTTGATTCAAAGCCTCTAACTACAAGAAGACAGCTACAAAATAGTTACAGAATTCTATTGATCCGAGAAAGATACAGATATTTCTTGTGTAAAACCACTCAGACGAAAAATAATACTTCAGTTGATGCCAGCTCGTCGACAAATATCCGTTCAGAAATATTCTGCTAACTTGTTCTGCCCCTTGCTTATTGCAGAAGAAATCTGAATATATAACATAAAATATTTACACACACACACACACACACACACACACACACACACACACACACACACACACACACACACACACACACACACACACACACACACACACACACACATTTATGTATGTATTTATGCATGCATGCAGGTACTTACAGTAATAAAATGCACCTAAGTGTGGTTATAAGTGTAAAAAGAGATCTGCTGCCAAGAAAACGGCAGAGACCCGCCCGAAGAAGAAAAATCAATGATCCTTTCTTCATATATCAAGAAACCTACTCTGTGATCATCAAGTTGGCATTAATTCAAACAGGTACACACTCTCCGTCTATATTTAAATCATCTCAGAATTGCATTAGTAATCTGTTTCAAGCAAAACCAGACACTTCTCCAAACTCTTCTCTATAGCGATAGAAATTACCGAAATGCATGCAATAGTTACAGAGATTGGCAGCACGGTAGTTGTCAAAAGGTTGTGGAACTTGGTTTTGTAGTTTCGGTTTCCGAAATCAAGAGTAACTTGATACTTTATCTACTGTGAAGAGTTTCTCCAAACTTTACCAAAAGTTGTTTTATTTAGACATACAAGAAATATTGTGTGACAGTTCAATAGGCTAATGTGCATGGTATGTTGGACTGTGTGTGACCACCAATAAAAGAAGTTGTACAAGTGAAATTCCATCGAATTTTACAATAGTTTCCTATCGGATACAAGTTACCATTTCCTTTCATTATAGTATGAAATGTCCGAGTTGATATAATGTCTGATTACCAACTTAAAGGTCTTTAGTTCAAACCCATGCAGTTGTAGTGACGCTATTTTGGAAGTTTTCAGCGCGCATGCGCAGAGTTGGATTACTTTCGGTAGGCCGCCGGAAGTTCCCTCATGCGCATGCGCAGAGAACTGCCAACAGAATGTTTTCCCGCTAGATCGGTCTTTTTTGAAGCTGCAGCCATATCGAGTGGACAAGACTCAACCTTCTCTCAAGGAAAACCTAACACGTAGAGAAGCCCCCTTCTACGTGGGAACAGAGACAGCACTTTGGCTCACACAAGTTAACTATTGTGAATAGTTTTATGGCTTTGGCTACCGGTTCGCCCTGAAGAAAATATACGTGTATATATTTTATTTGCGAATCCAGACAAAATAAAGTACTATTTATTACTGTTGAAGATAGTCGAAGTTTTGGTTTTCCTTTCGACACAATTGAATGTGACAGGATAAGACCGACACCCATCAAGTGTTCCTGAGATCTTCATCCTTCTTATCCTGTTACACAGTTATTTTGATGTATATTTGTATAGAACACTTCTACACGCATTACTGTCGAGAATAGAATTTAGAGTTAGCCTCTCTACACAGAGAGGTTAACTCTAAATTCTAAAGATAAAGAGGTTGAGTTTTTATCATTTATCAACTTTATCTTGAAACACTATAGCTAATTAACAATCCATAAATGTAGGTCAAAGCTTCAAATATTTAATTGAGATGCTTAATTTTAAGTTTAAGATGTTTAATTCTATCCTTTCAGCGACTCGGATATAAATATTTGTTTACCTTCCCAAACACCAACTCACCTGAGGTTAAATCTTTTGCTAATTTCTGTTGAGGGATGTCTAACAACCTCAATTACTTGTCAGTTTCAAAAATTAAAAAAAGAAAAAGAAAGAAACACTATTTGTTTAACTGTTGACAATATGAAAAAAATCATTAAGATGCAGAGTGAAAAAGTACACATCGTAGCTTGGGTGATTCTCCTCTCCTTGTTTACGGGTTTAAATTCAGAAAAGTAGCTTGTAGTTACGGTAGCATAATCAAAGGGAGAATGCATCCCCACGACTGAAAAATATTGAGAAAAGATACCAAGATCGAACAATGCGTCTCATTCCATATACAAGAACAAATGATCATAACATAGTGTATTTAGGCCTTTTATTGGATCATTAACTGAGGTACGTTGTTATATTCTTTTCTACACTATGCACAAGGCCCGAAATTTTAGGAGAGGCGCCATTCGATTAGATAGATCCCAGTACGAAACTGGTACTTAATTTATCGACCCTGAAAGGATGAAAGACAAAGTCGACCACGGCGGAATTTGAACTCATAGCGCAAAGACACGAATTACCGCTAAACATTTCGCCCGGTGTGCTAACGTTTCTTATTTCTTTATTGCCCACAAGGGGCTAAACATAGAGGGGACAAGCAAGGGATTAAGTCGATTACATCAACCCCAGTGCGTAACTGGTACTTAATTTATCGACCCCAAAAGGATGAAAGGTAAAATCGACCTCGGCGGAATTTGAACTCAGAACGAAATACCTAGTTCTTTATTACCCACAAGGGGCTAAACATAAAGGAGACAAACAAGAACAGAGAAAGGGATTAAGTCAAATACATAACTGGTACTTAATCTATCGACCCCGAAAGGATGAAAGGCAAAGTCGACCTCGGCGGCATTTGGACTCAGAACGCAGCGGCGGACGAAATACCGCAAAGCATTTCGCCCGGCGTGCTAATGTTTCTGCCAGCTCGCCGCCCTTAGAATATCTGCACCGTATGGTGGAGTCGAACTTTGAAACACAACATTATTGAAATGTTAAAATACCAGTAATTTATTTTGTAAAGAAAGTATTAAATAATTTGTATTAGTAACTGTGATTTCGGGGGATATTGATCTGCATCAATTATTGTAAATACATTAGAATACATTTTTGTTAACATTTGTGTTTTTATTGTGATTTTATTGTGGAGGCGCAATGGTCCTGTGGTTAGGGCAGTGGTCTTAGTGTCGCGATTTCGATTCCCAGACCGGACGTTGTGCGTGTTTATTGAGCGAAAACACCTAAAAGCTCCACGAGGCTCCGGCAGGGGGTTGTGGTGAACCCTGTTGTACTCTTTCACTACAACTTTCTCTCACTCTTTCTTCCAGTTTCTGTTGTTCCTGTATTTCAAAGGGCCAGCCTTGTCCCACTCTGTGTCACACTGAATCTTCCCGAGAACTACGTTAAGTGTACTCGTGTCTGTGGAGTACTCAGCCACTTGCACGTTAATTTCGCGAGCAGGCTGTTCCATTGATTGGATCAACTGGAACCCTCGTCGTCGTAACCGACGGAGTGCCACTATTTTTTTAGTGTGTTTTATTGTGTAATGTGTATCATTTTGAAAGATAAAATCATGTTTATATTTCGGATTGTTGTTATTTAACTCCAGATTAGCCCTCACCTATTTCTTTATTACCCACAAGGAGAAAGATTAGCCCTCACCTATCAAACCTGTAATCAAAGACATGACCACCATACCTTTTTGTATATTTTTGGAGAGTAAGTCATTATTTTTTGGCAGGAGTGGGGGGGAGATGTAAGGGTGAGATTTGAGAGGATTTGATTGCTATTTCTTGTGATTGAGCGACCATGTAGAGGATTATACCATAGTTCAGGCTTGCTTATTTCATTTTAAAGCAACCTGCCTCTCCCCTCTGTCTTTCTTTCTTTGTTTCTTTCTTTCCTTCTTTTCTCTCTGTCTCTTTCCTTCACCCTCACCCATCTTTCCTTCTCGTGGCAGACCAAGAAATTACTCAACAGGACTCAGACGTTTGGGTTTCAAAGAAATCAAAATCTCAAAAGAAATTCTATAAATAAACCCAAACGAGGAGAGTTTGAAGAGTGAAATAAAAAGAAAGAAAAGAAGAAAGAGAGAAAAGAAGAAGGAAAGAAAAGAAAAAAGAGAGAAAAGAAAGAAAGAAAAGAAAAAGGAAGAAAATAAAAAATAAAAATAAAGAAATCTGTCAAAACAAACAAGAAAGCAGTTATAGATTTCGCTGCAACATCAATTTTATGCACCTGACGACTGTCTTTTATAGTATCAGACAGCCAGGAAGTACGACAAAACATTAACGCTGTATCTTAAACATCAACAATTTATTCTGACCAAACCTATTACACTTGGATTAGTACTACATCGCCGTATTGTGGTAGTCTTCTTAATAGCAAATCTCCATCAATAATACATCTATTTTGAGGCAAAAAAGTAAGAATCTGTTATATCAAATTGTCAGATAGGATTTATCAATAAATCTGGTTTAGCTAATTCATAGCTTTTCGAAGATATTGAACTTAATTCTCAGATTTCTAGGCAGTTTATTTAGAAAAAGGAGATATTGGGATTATTTGTCATATTTATCAACAAAGTAAAATAATGTACGGGATGCATTTATATATAAAATACCAGCAGGAATAGCATCTTATGATGTTTTTTGCTATAGGAGATCTAGTAAATTAAGTGATAACTTGTAATGAGAAGTACTAATTAAACTTTCTTCATATGAAACTACACTTTTACTCTTTTACTTGTTTCAGTCATTTGACTGTGGTCATGCTGGAGCACCGCCTTTAATCGAGCAAATCGACCCCAGGACTTATTCTATGTAAGCCTATAACTTATTCAATCGGTCACTATTGCCGAACCGCTAAGTTACGGGGACGTAAGCACACCAGCATCGGTCGTCAAGCGATGTTGGGGGGACAAACACAGATACACAAACATACACACACACACATACATATATATATATATATATATATATACACACACACACACATACATACATACATACATACATATATATATATATATATATATATTATATATATATATA
The DNA here is from genome assembly GCF_006345805.1 of Octopus sinensis. NCBI lineage: Eukaryota > Metazoa > Mollusca > Cephalopoda > Octopoda > Octopodidae > Octopus > Octopus sinensis. The sequence goes on along the minus strand of NC_043006.1, from coordinate 5,817,114 downwards.
TATATATATATATATATATATATATATATATAATATATATATACATACGACGGGTTTCTTTCAGTTTCCGTCTACCAATCCACTCACAAGGCTTTAGTCGGCCCGAGGCTATAGCAGAAAACACTTGCCCAAGGTGCTTCGCAATGGGACTGAACCCGGAACCATGTGGTTGGTAATCAAGCTACTTATCACACAGCCACTAGAGTACAATAATTATATAGTGATGTCTTAATTAAACTCCCTTCTTACCAAATTATTCTGTAGTAATGTGGAAAAAATTCATTTATCTCTAACCAAAAAGGAATAGTAAGGTTGGTCTGGATGAAAAGATTGTATCCATTGCCAAGTATCTTTTCTTGGAAATATGTCTTGTCTGATATGGTTAACTGTTTTTCTGATGCCAAGGGCACAAGCAAGGTTTTCTCAGAATATCTTGTAGGCGAGAGCTCTATCTTGATTGACCTAAGAAAAGTGTGTTTCCAATAGATCGGGTTTTAAGAAGGCCATAAATGAGAAGAAATCTAATAAATTGACAAGTTGATGAATATTACCTCCCTTAGTTTCGAGATATTAAAAGTGACTGTGATTGGGTTATAGGTCTCGGTGTCAAAGGAATTTTCAGTCTTAGAAACGAGATATTCTGTGCCATGTTTCCAATGATCAGGAGGGTCCTGCATGTGCACATGAGTGATAGAGGGAGGGGGAAATAGTGTGTATGCGAGAAAGAGAGAAAGAGAAAGAAAAAAGAAAGAGGTATTGAAGAGTTTAGTAAAGGCGAGGGCCAGTTCTTGGCGCCTTCATTTGGGTAATAGAAAGGATACTGTGAAAACTGGTGGCATGGTTGGTTTGACGCAACTGGAGGTGCTTTCCTATTTAATGAATATGTGTATATGATGGTGAGCCTAGTAGAATGGAGGGGTAAAAAAGTGTGGGCAGTGTGGAGGTGACTCCAAAGCAGACAGCAAATTCTGAGACCCCCATCGGTCACGACACTGACCATGGGATTGCACCTAGAAAGTTACCCCCACCCAGGCACAATTCCGGGCAAGGTTGTTTATGGAAGACCAGCAGTCGCCCATGCATACCGCCCTCCCCTCTCCACGCCACCAGTGTTATCCAAGAGAAAGGCAAAGGGGCCGATGCAGCTTGGCACCTGTGAAGTCGCAACTCATTTCTACAGCTGAGTGGATTGGAGGAGCGTGAAATAAAGTGTTTTGCTCAAGAACACAACACGCAGCCCAGTCCGGGATTCGAGCTCACAACTTCACGATCGTAAGCTCGACGCTGCGCCTTCACAGCAAATACTGAGGCTTATACAGTTAGATTCCACTGTGCTGGTAGATATCTTTTCGGTATAGGACTAAAAGAATCGACTGCAGTTTGAGCCAGGCGACACACGGAGGTACAGTTCATTGGTCTAGATCAGTGGTTCTCATCCGGGGTCCATAACATCGACATCTAGTGTTTAATCCCCCCCTTCTCCTACACCAGCCTCAACGAGTAACACCGATGTCAGCCATCAGGTAGGCAACCGTACTGTATTTGAATTTATTTCTTTCTAATATAAAAGCAGCCTAGGCTTGCCTCACAATTTATCGAATTCGTAGGTAAACATAAAAACAACCTAGGCTAGCTTAGGTTTTAATTATTACATGTATATACATTCAAATAATGGTTATTTCGACTTAAGTCGTTTTTCGACTTATGTCTTGCCCTCTGGAACCAATTAACGACGTAGGATGAGGTATGCTTGCGAATGGGTACAGCTAGAATGCCTTTAATAGTAGATCTGCTCGACAAGATATGACTTAGGCCGCCGCAACAGCATTAAGTAACGAAACTAAATAATTATCGTAAATTGAACCCTAAACACGTTTATGTCTGTTGTTTCAATCTTTTAACAACAGATCAGAGATGTTCCGCCATCATTAAATTCTTTTCTAATTTAAGAACAGTTATCAGCAGAAAGTAAACCCTTGCAAAGTTACTGACTTCTGAATGCGTCTGGTAATCGGCTGCAATAAATTGTCCATTTTAGTGTGTAGGCGGATACAACACGCATTTCGGATATTGATTCTGTAATAGTATCATCATCAACTTGTGTCTGAAAATCCCAGAATAAGTCGAACTTAAAAGCTAAACTAGCTAAAAGTTCTTTTTTTAATTTTTATCTTTTGTCAATTTAGACAATCAATGCTGTTATGAAAACTGAACGAAAATAAATATGGCTGTCTATAAAATAAATTTATTTACAAGATGTTTATCAATAACACTTTTGATATTTGGATTACATTGTCAAAAACGTTTTCTCTGATCGATATTGACTAAACTTTTGCAACAGAATTGTTCTGTAATT